>NW_027109445.1:1036624-1039401 GCF_000696795.3 Halyomorpha halys
TAGCTTTAATTGGAGTGCTAATAGACATCTGTACGTCACATAGTTCCTGAGATATAGATTTCTCAAAATAAATTAACTAACTACTAATCTTTCATTAGATTTTTAAGAAATTTTGCTTTTTAAAAAGCTATATCTCAGCAAATTTACTCTTCTTTAAATAATGTTCTCTTAGGTGTTCTTGTGTTTTTCCTACTTTTTAAAATATAGAGCTCCGAATAAAAAATTAGTTTTTTTTTGTCGCTTTGAAAAAGGCGCCATTTTTTATTTCCCCAACCTATACTTGGAAGACTCATCAATTTTGACTAGTAATTATACATAGTTTTCATTGAAGTAATAAAAAATTGGGGTGAGATAACTGCCTTATTTTTCCCCCGGCTCTTGTACTCTCTTTCCTAAGGAAAGTGGTTATACTTTTTTTGAAAAATACATTTATAATTTATTATTAAATTACAAAACAACTTAAAGTAGCATAAAAAAAAGTTTGAGTTGAGTTTTAGTAAGGTAGTTATGAACCTTTTTCAAATTGGTTTTCGGTTCCTTTCTAAACAAACAAACCCGTCTAAGACGGGTCCAGGGCAGCCAATGGCTATTTCGGATTTTTGTGTCTTTGCCAAAAGATGTTAAAAAGGAAAAACAACACCTCTATAAGAGCTAAATGACTAGGTAAATAATAACAAAACTCCATATTTCAGAAATAAATATCTATATCCAATTAAATCTATTTGAAAAAAAAAAAAAAAAAAAACTTTTTAAACCAAATTAAGTCTATATTTCTATTTAATTAATAATGATAAAAAGTAGAATACGTGAGTTAATTAATAATAAAATACATAAAGAAAAAGCCACAAAATGATCGTAAATTATCTCGAATATAAATGAAATTGGAAAAAATAAAATTTTAAATTAATTTATACAAGTGCATCCTTGTATAAAATTCAAAATATTTTTTATATAATGACTGCTGTTATGATATATAAAAAATACAAATCATCAATAAAAAGGAAGAAACGTTACAATAATGTAAAATATATAATAATGAGAGATAGTTGAACGTGGATGTGTCATGCGAAGAGAAGATGGTTGGGGGTGCAGTCAAAATCTTTATTCCTCCCCCCCCCCCCTCCTTTTCTATTCTTTCTTAATTTTCCATACCCACGTTATTAGATATCTTAACCATATATTATTCTTGTTATTTTCAACTTTTTTATTCATTTCTTTTGTTAAACTTAACATATATTTTCCTTCTTTATCTAATATTATGATAACATATACTATTTGTTACATTTTTCTTTCTCTCAATTTTATTATTTCTTTCCATAATTTTAATTTGTAAATTATTAATAAACTAAAATATTCATATTCCTTTGCATTATGTAACTTAAAATTTTTATTTGATTTCCTTAATTTTGTTATTTTACCTACTTTTTCAATTGCCTATGTATACATTTTATTTTACACTTCAATTTTATTAATTCCATTCTGTACAATTATTTACTTTATGTCATTCTACTTATATTTTATTTTTTGTATTCATTAGTTATCTTGTTCCGTTCTCAGCCCTGATGAAGGCTAGAAATTCTGGCCGAAACGTTGACACGGTTAAATAAGTTACATCAACTTATTTGTGTTATATTTTGACCGCACCCCGCATCTTCTCGTAAAATATATATATGTATAAAATAAAAATTTAATTTTTTTTTAATAGTGTATAATTCGAATAAAAAAAAATCCCACATTTTAATTTAGTTCAAAGATTTTTTTTTTGGTCAGAATTTTATTTTTATTTTGATCTCGAATTAACGTAATTACCGACATTTTAGCATTTATGGATAGATTTCATTATTTATATTTTTTAATAAATATGATTTGTTTTTTGAGAATAAAATTTAAAAATAATTATCAATTTTGAAGAAACGTCAATTTGGTTTCTGACCACAGATTTTAAACTATAGAAACAATTTTTATAATAAACTTGTAAACCCACTAAACTAATTCCAATAAAAAAATATTTTTAAACGTTTATTTTCTTAAATTTAATGATGTATGAGTATATTACATTAAAAAAAAAACTTGTTGTGAAAGCTTGTTTTATCGAAATTAGAGGTTTTAATCTTTATTATAAAATTGGCTTAACAGAAGAATGTGATCTTTGCAATTAATCCAGTCAAATATTCTGTTTTCACTAACTATTAATCATTTTAAAAATTATGATCAGACATAAAAAAATGTTAAAACAGTAGGAATTTATTAAAACTATTTGCAACAATAATAATGCAAAAAATATAACGAAGATAAAATACTGTAGGCGATGTTAATAATTACTTCTTACAACGTAGGGGCTTTTCGAAACTATGAAATTATTAATTCAAAAGAAAATACTTTCTTCAATAAAACTGTATGAAATATTATTCTCACATAGATTTTTTGTACAACGTTTAATCCTGAAGCACAAATAATTCATACAGCACCCCTACTCACTTAAAATTAAATCATAAAGTTTAAACTTTTATAAAACATTTAATCTATAGATTAATGCAAGTATTAGTTTATAGTAATTATAACTAACAGACATGAGGAGATTGTTATATAATTGCTAACGTAAGAAATGATCATTCAGAAACAAGATTATATCGCTGTTTGCTCCGGAAGTCAAATACAATAGCAAAAATATACGATTAACTGTTTGATATATGACAACACTCATAATCAATGAGGGTTCGAGTATTATAAAGTATGACTACTTATATTATATTTTTGTTTTTAATTATTTTATTTAT
>NW_027109445.1:1039481-1041232 GCF_000696795.3 Halyomorpha halys
AAATAATATATGTAAAAAAATAAGTAATATATTATGAGCACTAATTAAATAATAGAATAATTTATGTACGCACAAAATAAAGAAAATTAAATCTGAGAAAAGAGGAAATTGTTCCATCTTGATATGCGATTACATCTAATTACAATAACAATTGAGGAGTAGTATCAAAATCTACTTTTCAAAATAGATAATTAAAAAAAACAAAATAATGTCGTAACTGAAAAGCTTGCAAAACGTTTGAAGCTGAATCTATTGATTTTTAAAATTATCAATAATAATTCTACTGAATAGATAATAATTAATTATAACTGGTTTTTTATATTTTAGAAGCACAAAGCATAGTTTTCTATTTATTTTTCAATTTAATTGACTAGTTCATTTCAGAAAGTAAATAACCATCAAAAATATAAATTTGTTGGTAAATATAAAGTTGGTTAGTCGATTATATTAAAAATATATACATCAGTGATTTTAGACATATTTCTTTCTAAAATAAATAATCCAGTTAAAATTCTCCTGGCAAGAATATGACGAGCCACATAATGATGGAATTTGTTTAGTAGAGGTGTTTCGAAAAATTGACATTATCATATGTACCAGTAAAATAATTATTTTCTACCTTTTTTTAAGTTAAATTAGTTGATTAAATAAATAAACACAAAGGTTAAAGGTACAGATGAAAAACACATGACATACAACTTTATTTACATATTACCTATTATGATATGATTGTTATGGGGGATATCAGTAATAATTTAAAATTATAATTTTACTACTGTAAATTTTTTTTTGTTATTATCAAACCAACGAGTTGACGTCACAATTCATTTGGTGATATAGTTTTAATGAAAATTTCTTTAAAAGTTTCCATGTTATCATCACTTAACTTTATAAAACAATAATTTTTTTTCTAAATATTTTTTGTTGTAAAGGCTTTGTAGATATGGATAAATTCGCATATCTTTTCTTATAATTATTTCTTTGCTGCAACTATAAATATTGGAGTTAGATAAACCTTTGCCTGGAAGCCTTAAAAATAATTGATAGCTCCTGAATTAAATTCACATTTGATTTTAATATATACACATCACATATATTAGCTTTAGCTGGTACTCACGGTATCATCTGGAAACTCACCCTTTTTCTAATGTAAAAGTAGAGTTTTTTTTTTTTGCAAATTAAAGTTCTACAAACTTCTTCTAATTAGATGTTACAAATCAATATTTTCAATAAAAATTTAATTTATCTACATGGGATTCTCCCATGACAATTTCTTGATAATAACTTTACAAAAATGTATATATTGACTTTTAATAGAGCGCTCTTAGACTGTACATTGATATAGGTATATACAGCAGAAATATCAAATAATTCAATAAAATTTTTATTGCATTAAATAAAAATCTAATTTACACCTATAAACCTATCTAAGGTTATACAACTTCGAACATAATTTTTTCGAATCAAATATAACTCGGAAAACTAGCACTATAGGACTCCAATGGGAGACTCACCACAATAAAAAAAAAAAATGTTTTAGAACTCCCAACAGAAATATATTTGTGATCTATTAATCAATTAATGGATTTCCTCAACGATAGTTAATTAATAACTTAAAATAATTTAAAATCTATTTTTAGTTGGTATCCGAACAGGAATTGTTAGGTATTTTGGATTTGCGACAAATGGCAAGAGTGTAGACCTAATAGAAAACACATTTCAACGATATCAGAAACAAAAAAATATATATT
>NW_027109445.1:1042182-1045099 GCF_000696795.3 Halyomorpha halys
ACTAATATTAATTTTAATTATTTCTAAATCAGTAAATATCTGATATGACTTGGCTACAGCTCAATTCTTTATCATCATGTTTCGAGGTATGTACATGTAAATTAAAAAATAAAGAAAATTGGGCAAAATCAAAATTTTTTTAATTACATATACATACACACTTGTTTATTTTGTTATACAGTTTAACTTCTACGATCATGGAGAAGATGTCCATTATAAAGATGTGTCCGTTAAGAAGGGGTCAATATAAAAGGAACTAAAATGAAATAAAGCAGTGATACCTCTTAAATTCGGAAAAAAAATTTAATTTCATTTTATATGATTAAAAAAATCAACGCATATCTCTAGGCACGTTTCGTCTCAATCATCATTTTGCAGAACATACATTGGTGGTAGGACACAAAGTTGAAAATTGGTAGACAGTATGTCGAATTGCAGGATAACCTGTGACTATGGTGTCAAATTAATAGAAAATTGGCGCCCTAATCTCGGACGGCTCCACAAAGGTGGATTTTTTTTTTCTTAGATTTTTTTAATCATACGAATCTTGAAATATAATTTTTTTTTTTTTTTACAGAATGTAGTAAACACTCGCTGAATACTGGAAATACTAAATGAAAAGTACATAAATAAATGAAAAACTACACTAAATAAAAAATGTCTCTTAGGGCCGTTAATTCTTGAATCGTGAGTTTGTATATTCATATTTTATGAATTGTGTGAATTATAGAGTGAAGAGTCCTAACCAGGAATAACATTAGTATCCATGTCCGGAGTGGAGGAGTTCCTTAATAGAGGAGTTCGAATACATTAAGGTCGAGAATTTAATAAAACAAAATGCCGTCACTTTAAATATAACAAACTTCATTTAACTTTTTTTTTTGTCAGATATGTCACTATTTTAAACAGAGCAGCAATATAAACAAACTAAGACATCTTCACATACATTTTTTTCAATTCTATACCTAAAAATGATTAGTAATTATAATAAAAATATATAAATCAATTTTTTTCAGTCGTCAGTATATATTACTGAGTTAAATTAGAAATGAACATTGTTACCAAATGAATGCAAATTTATCATTTTATTATCGCTTAATACACTACCGTTTGTTCTTGCAGCATTGATATAAGGCTAAATGCAATCTAATTCTCGTTAAGAGATATAGATAGGTACACTTAGTTAAAATTAGAATACTCTTGAAGAAATAAATCTTGTCGCAATAAGAACTCTCTTGAATATATTTTCTCACATGGGAATTATTTAAATAATTCTGTTGTGCCTCTAGAACAATAAATGAGTCGAGCTCGAAAATAGAGTCGTGAGTCATTCTTATATTCAATGTTACAAGTAGAAAATAAAAACTAAATATAACAATCCTCTTGTGAAATAATGTTAAATATAATAGCATTTTTTACATCCATTTACCTGTATATGAAATATATATAAGCGAAAATATATGGATCGTGAAATGTTTCGAATTCCAGTTTTCAGTGGTAATACACTAGTACAAGAGCTCAAGAGGAGAAAAAAGTCAGTTATCTCACCCCAATTTTGGATTACTTAAATGAAAACTATGTATAAATACAAGTCGAAATTGATAGGTCTGCCAAGTATAGGTAGGGGGAATAAAAAATGGGGACTGTTTCAAAACGTTAAAAAAAATTAATTTTTCATTCGGAGATCTATATTTTTAAAACTACCAATAACACTAGAAAACCTAGCAGAACAGCAGAAGTAGAGTAAATTTGCTAAAATATAAGTCCTAATAAACATATTTACGTTTAATAGTTCGCGAGATATAGCATTTTAAATTGCAACATTTCATAAAGTATGCACTGAAAAATCAATCATAGAGTGAATTTGTTCTGAGAAAATTATGTGACGTACAGATGTCTATTAGCACTCAAATTAAAGCTAGTTTAATGCACTATGAAGTAGATTATATTGTTTATCTTGAGTGGTGTCACGATATTTTCCAAAATAAATTCACAAAATGTAATTTCTATTTCTTATGATGACATTTTTAAAAATATCATAAAAACTACTACTACTATGAAGATAAACTACATTATAGTACATTTAACTAGCTTTAATTTGAGAGCAGGCAGATATCTGTATGTCTTATGGTTCCTAAGATTTATTTTTTCATAAATCAAAATTTCTATCCGAACAACTAGAAATCAACATTGTGTGAATTTATTTTGTCGAATATCATGAAAACTTCAACTCCTACGAAGATAAACGTCATAAACTACTTTAGAGTACATTGAACTAGCTCGCTAATAGACAATTGTAAGTCGAATTTTTTTTAAGATATAGTTTTCTCAAAATAAATTCACTAACTACTGATTTTTCAGTTCATTTGTTATAAAAAAAAAAAAAAAAACATAAAAAAAGCTATATATCGAGAACTATTGAACGAAAATAGATTTAAATTTTATATTCTAATATGCTTTAAATAATGCTCTATTATGTTTTCTAATGTTGTTAGTAGTTTTAAACATATAGTTTTAAACATTCGAAGCTGTGAATGAAAAAATAATTTTTTATTTTAATTTTGAAGTTTTGAAACAGCCCCCATTTTTTATTTCCCCTATCTATCCTTGGCTGACTCGTGAATTCATGAAAAAGAATTTTAAAAAAATGTTGCTATCGGAAGATAAGTGAAGGAGACTCCAGAATGTGAAAAGGAATAAATGATTTAAACATTTTTCCAAATGTATTAATAATAAGTCACTCAATGTTATAATTATTTAGTGGTCTATTTTTTTTTATTTATTAGATTTGACGTCTTTATACATCTCAAAGGAAAAGAAGATGGATATGAGATCTTATCTAAATAATAAAGTTAAATGAAATAACCGCTAGGTACCAATTGAGACTGGTATCACTCATGTTGACGTACATATTCTC
>NW_027109445.1:1050859-1051440 GCF_000696795.3 Halyomorpha halys
ATTTTGTCAAATATCATAAAAACTACTACTCCTACAAAGATAAACATAATTAACTATTTTGTAGTAAATTTAACTAGCTTTAATTTGAGCGCAGGCAGACATCAGTACATCCAATGGTTTCTGAAATACAGTTCTTCATAAATCAAATTTATTGTCCGAAAAACTATAAATCAATTTATTTTAGCAAATATCATGAAAACTACTATTTCTAAGAAGGTAAAGGTCATAAACTTCTTTATAGTCCATTAAACTACCTTTAATTGGAGTGCTAATAGACACATGTACGTCACATAGTTCCAGAGATATAGATTTCTCAAAAATCTCTAATCTTGCATTCGATTTTTAAGAAATTTTGCTTTTTAAAAAGCTATATCTCAGCAAATTTACTCTTCTTTAAATAATGTATGTTATTGGTAGTTTTTAAGATATAGAGCTCCGAATGAAAAATCAATGTTTTTTAAGGTTCTGAAACAGCTGCCATTTTTAAATCCCCCTACCTATACTTGGCAGACTCATCAATTTTGACTAGTAATTATACATAGTTTTCATTGAAGTAATAAAAAATTGGGGTGAGATAACTG
>NW_027109445.1:1052065-1054656 GCF_000696795.3 Halyomorpha halys
CATTTATGGATAGATTTCATTATTTATATTTTTTAATAAATATGATTTGTTTTTTGAGAATAAAATTTAAAAATAATTATCAATTTTGAAGAAACGTCAATTTGGTTTCTGACCACAGATTTTAAACTATAGAAACAATTTTTATAATAAACTTGTAAACCCACTAAACTAATTCCAATAAAAAAATATTTTTAAACATTTATTTTCTTAAATGTAATGATGTATGAGTATATTACATTAAAAAAAAAACTTGTTGTGAAAGCTTGTTTTATCGAAATTAGAGGTTTTAATCTTTATTATAAAATTGGCTTAACAGAAGAATGTGATCTTTGCAATTAATCCAGTCAAATATTCTGTTTTCACTAACTATTAATCATTTTAAAAATTATGATCAGACATCAAAAAATGTTAAAACAGTAGGAATTTATTAAAACTATTTGCAACAATAATGCAAAAAATATAACGAAGATAAAATACTGTAGGCGATGTTAATAATTACTTCTTACAACGTAGGGGATTTTCGAAACTATGAAATTATTAATTCAAAAGAAAACACTTTCTTCAATAAAACTGTATGTAATATTATTCTCACATAGATTTTTTGTACAACTTTTAATCCTGAAGCACAAATAATTCATACAGCACCCCTACTCACTTAAAATTAAATCACAAAGTTTAAACTTTTATAAAACATTTAATCCATAGATTAATGCAAGTATTAGTTTATAGCATCTATAACTAACAGACATGAGGAGATTGTTATATAATTGCTAACGTAAGAATTGATCATTCAGAAACAAGATTATATCGCTGTTTGCTCCGGAAGTCAAATACAATTGCAAAAATATACGATTAACTGTTTGATATATGACAACACTCATAATCAATGAGGGTTCGAGTATTATAAAGTATGACTTATATGTATTTTTGTTTTTAATTATTTTAATTGGATAATAACAATAGAGCCTGTCACAATCAAGGGAAATCGGTTTAATCGCTCTAAGTAATTTATCATACTACATACACTAGCTAAAATAAAGAATTAAAAAAAATAATAAGGATTAAAAATACAAATAATATATGTAAAAAAATAAGTAATATATTATGAGCACTAATTAAATAATAGAATAATTTATGAACGCACAAAATAAAGAAAATTAAATCTGAGAAAAGAGGAAATTGTTCTATCTTGATATGCGATTACATCTAATTACAATAACAATTGAGGAGTAGTATCAAAATATGCTTTTCAAAATAGAAAATTAAAAAAGAAAAAAAATGTCATCTGAAAAGCTTGCAAAACGTTTGAAGCTGAATCCATTGATTTTTGAAATTTTCAATAATAATTCTACAGAATAGATAATAATTAATTATAACTTTTTTTTTTTTGTTTTTTTTTTAAAGTTTTAGAAGCACATAGCATAGTTTTCTATTTATTTATTTATTTCTTAATTTAATTGACTAGTTCATTTCAGAAAGTGAATAACCATCAAAAATGGGTGTTAAAAAATTCCAGAAAACGTTCTGAACATTATAATTTCAATACTTTAAAATTCTAATCTATGTTTATAGTAGTAAAATTATAATATAAATTTGTTATATCTTAAGTTAGTCGATTATATTAAAAATATATACATCAGTGATTTTAGAAATATTTCTTTCTAAAATAAATAATCCAATTAAAATTCTCCTGGCAAGAATATGACGAGCCACATAATGATGGAATTTGTTGAGTAGAGGTGTTTCGAAAAATTGACATTATCATATGTACCAGTAAATTAATTAATTATTTTCTACCTTTTTTTTTTTTAAATTAGTTGATCAAAAAAAAAAATACAAAGGTCAAAGGTACTGATGAAAAACACAACATTTTTAAAAATCATAAATTACATACAATTTTATTTACATGTTACCTATTGTAAATTTTTTTGTTGTTAGTATCAAACCAACGAGTTAGACGTCACAATTCATTTGGCGATATAGTTTTAATGAAAATTTCTTTAAAAGTTTCCCTGTTATCATCACTTAACTTTATAAAACAATTATTTTTTTCTAAATATTTTTTGTTGTAAAGGCTTTGTAGATATGGATAAATTCGCATCTTTTCTTATAATTATTTCTTTGCTGTAACTATAAATATTGGAGTTAGAGAAACCTTTGCCTGGAAGCCTTAAAAATAATTGATAGCTCCTGAATTAAATTCACATTTGATTTTAATATATACACATCACAAAAGTAGAGTTTTTTTTTTTTTGCAAATTAAAGTTCTACAAACTTCTTCTAATTAGATGTTACAAATCAATATTTTCAATAAAAATTTAACTTATCTACATGGGATTCTCCCATGACAATTTCTTGATAATAACTTTACAAAAATGTATATATTGACTTTTAATAGAGCGCTCTTAGACTGTACATTGATATAGGTATATACAGCAGAAATATCAAATAATTCAATAAAATTTTTATTGCATTAAATAAAAATCTAATTTACACCTATAAACCTATCTAAGGTTATACAACTTCGAACATAATTTTTTCGAATCAAATATAACTCGGAAAACTAGCACTATAGGACTCCAATGGGAGAC
>NW_027109445.1:1055431-1058962 GCF_000696795.3 Halyomorpha halys
AAAAAAATTAATTTAATATATACTATTTTTGTCAGCACATTAAATGAACCAGCTAAAATAATGTAGGCAGTAGATATAATATTATTTCTTTAATTAATTTTGGACATAATATTTATTTATTAAAATATTAATTTTTGTATAATTTTAGTCTATTTATAAGGTTACATGCAATGTTAGAGGGGAGGGGGAGATTTTTTAATGTGAAATATTTCATTATTAACCCTAATAGTAAAATGAAGAAAACGCTTTCAAGCTACTTTTCATCGCCATAACTTTTTTTATTGTCGTACTAAAATAAATTAAATTTCGTTTAAAACTAAAGTAATTTTTAATGAAACGAGAAACTATTAAAAAAAAAAAAGAATTGCACAAGGTATTAATGAGAAAAATATTAGAATTCTAAATCTGTAAATTTCTATTTTCATTAAAAAAAAAATTATTTAAAGTTTCAAGAGTCTCTAATGATCAGTGTTCTTCGATGAAATTACACCGTAGAATGTCATTATTATTATTTTTTTTATTACTAATTTTAAGGTATTCACATATTAAAGAAAATAAAAATAATTCAACAAGTTTAGAAGTAGAAAGTACTGTATAGTCAACATCAGTACATTAATATTAATAAGATAAAAAAATACTTGAAAATATATAGATAATAATAAGTCATAAAAACAATTAGAAACACATTAAAATATAAGTTAAAAATTATTGTTAATTTTTTTTTTTTACTTTTGTATATAAATTTCATTTTTCTGCCAGTTAAAAAACAATAATTAATATTCTGGTATTAATAAAAAAAGTATATGAATTTTGACAGTATATGATTTGATGAAAAATAAAGACGGTCATTTATATAATAAGTATAAATAATTAAGAATAACAATTGCAATGGTTATAAATTATTTCTACTTAAGAATCAAGAAAGATTTTGAATACAAATCAGACTGAAGTTCCTGTATTGATCATTTTGGCAAAGGCAAACTCCCACGAAATGGCACAAAACACGAACGGCAAAGATTCCATTTTAAGAAAACCAATCTCCCCCACTTTCCCCTTCTTCCATTTAGATAAACAGGAATATTTTAATACCATATTTTATTTCAGAAGATTTTATTTATAGACCCTTTGATTGAGAAGGAAAACAATTTGACCTTGGCAGTTCTATCCAAAGATGCAATGACTTCAGGGATCTTCCACTCGTTATAGACGTCATATCCATTTGTGTCTCCATTTAGAAATAAATAGCTAATAAAAAATCTCTTTAATTGTTTTTTTTTAAGTAGTTTTTTAATTTTCCTATTCGCATTTATACATAAAATTATCTCTATACATCAGTTATTAAAACCTAAAAAGAATAACTAAAACACTAGAGGTTATTGCACATTTAAATAATACATAATAATTCAATTATCTATAAGGACACGTCATTATAATTGAGGAGGTATAGAATACTGGCGCCCAAATAATCCAATGATGGCAGCTTTCCGCGACAAAAAAAAAGTATTTAATGTTTTTTGTAATTCACCTTCAGAGCGTCTCAGATCGGGGAAAAAACATAAAATCCTATTTAAATTAGATTTTCTATTACGAACCTTCAATTATTATTAACATGACCTAATTTTTCATTTGTTTTAATAATTTATTCAGTCATCATTTTAATTGAATTTCTAACATTGCAATTATTGTTAATCCGTTTAATCTGAAACTTTCATTATTTATCTATTAGATATCCATGTTTCAACTCTAGTCAGGTCTAATCGAAAAAAACAAATTAAAAAAACAAAACAGTAATAATCGATCCTGAAGGACACATTGCATTTAATCCTATTAAAAGCATTCAAATTATGCTTTCGATTATCTTAAATTTAGTAATAGTTTAAATTTGAATAATTATCTAACTATTTCTGAGTCCTTGATTTTAGAATTGAGAGTGGTTTAAAATTTTATAAACATATGAATCTGAGATATAATTAATCTCCTATTTTAGTTCAATTTTAAACTTCTGAAAACTACCAAAATTTAAGGTAAAAATATTTCGACAAGAGTAAAATATCTGTATTACTATTAAAACTTCATCCACTCGTGATCTTAATTAAGCCAGATTAAAAAAAATCTCATATACTACGAGATATACGTGATAATTTTAGAGTATGAAATATGATAAAGAAAACAGGGTATTTTCGGGTGTGACGCCCTAAAGAAGTTTAAAATATTCCTTGAGCGTAGGGTGAGTTCACATCACGCGTAACAATGACACCCCGGCCAGGAAAACAACCAAGTACTTCTTCGCAATAATAATTCATTTGAATTATTTCTGCTGTATTCACACGAAAATAAAAATACTAAATAATAATAAAATAATTTAAATTTTTAATGGGAAGATCGTTGATTAGTCATGTGAGTGATTAATAATCAGATGGTCTGGAAGCGGTCAAAAATAACTCAAATAACTTTCGATAAGAAGGAAAGCCGTAGAATGTTTTTTTTTTTAAATAACAAATATTTTTTAAAGAAAATATTAACAATAATTACTTATAATTTTATAAGTAAGTCTTAGGCGTTCCTTAATGCCGAAAGTCCCAATGAAGCCTGAAAATTGGGCTAAACATTGGCTCCTAATAATTTTTTTCTATTTGAGTTATTTTTTACTACATCTTCCTTTTATATTTGTTTTTTAATTGTTCATAAAACAATAAGCTAGAATTTCTTAATTCACAGTTCTTGACTGACCAGTCGACGTTTTACGAACTCCATCATTAATTGGTTAAATAGTGTCATTTAACCCTTCAGTAAATAATTTGTCAGTTTTCTATCTAATCATTGAAGTGAATTCTCAATTAACAGCACACCTCATGTCATAGTACGGCTTTAAACCCCACTGACGAATAAGGAAATTCACATAACAATAGATCACGAAATATAAAATTATAAGTTTATATTTTCTTTAACCAATGTTTATTAAATTAAATTAAACAAATGCTTTTGTAACTCAACAGTAATTAATTATAATAATAATTAACAAAATTACAAAAATGTCTCACAGAATAATTTGTGGACTGATACAAATGACCTAGGCAGAATAAGTCTGCATGAAATTGTTTTTTTTAATGATTTGGTTCTAAAATTGTATTCAAGTATGATAATTTATAAGTAATATTGTTAATTGTTTGAAATTGATGAAGATCGTATGATGGCCGAAACGTCGGACTTAAAAAGAAATAAAAAATGTTTTAGAGACTAAAATGGATAAAATTTTATTTATATAAACAATTAACAGTCAATTTTACTTTCATATTTACAATTTTATAAGTGTAATAACTTTAAAACTCAGTTCTCTTCTAGACTTCGAGGTGTGCACATCGCGGTCTGCGCTTGTGATCTTAGATAACAATAGTGCTATTGTTCTGTTTATATTCGGTTCCAAGAAGAGAGCGAACCTTTCTGTCGGATCGGACTTCAGTCAGATAAGCAAAAATATTGTTTTATTAATTTCTTTTGTCATATTTATATCTAAATTTCTTAAATATTAAC
>NW_027109445.1:1064962-1070575 GCF_000696795.3 Halyomorpha halys
ATAGGCGTTGATGACCAGAGGGTTTTACGCCTTTAAGCAAAAATCAACAACAACAACTTTAAAACTTTAAAATGTAAATACTTGCTTTCAATCGTTGCTAAATACGTCAATACATCTTTAAATAAATTATTATATTAAATAGATACATTTAGATTATTTCAATTAGTTTACAAAACTAGTATAAAATGCAAATTAGCTAAAACACATTAATTTATATTTAATACGAAAAAGAAACGTATAATCAATCGTATGATAATGTTTATGTTAGTTAAAAAAAAAACAGGTTAACAGGGAATTATTTTTATTTTGTGGATAATGCATTAGTATGTAGGATAACACGACTTTCCTAGTTCGTTTTTAAGGGCGTTAAGCCCAAGGTGATAGCATATTTAAAACAAGTTAAATAATATCCAGGTATTTTGTAGTTAATTATATATTTATTTTTAACACCAAAATGTTTAAATCATTGCTGAAATTGTTAAGGTTTTAAATTATAAATTCTACACACTTAATTAAAAATGTTTTATAGATATAAGGTAAGGATACAGTATCCTCAATAACTTAGTTAACAAGTTTTAACAGATATAACATAGAACTGGAAAGTAGCTCTACAGTGCCCGCCATACCTATTACAGAGACTTACAGACAAGGTATAATGGGGGTATTCATGAACTTTAGTTTAGCATGTTAAATGGAGAAACTTATGTTAAATGGAGAAATATGTCCTTCTTTTAGCATGTTAAAAGGACAGTTAAATCGTTTAACATTGCGATAGTTATATGTTGATGTAACTTGGTCGAGAGTCTGTTACTACTTGTTCGTTGTTCGTGGTTTGATTGTGGATGTTTTTAAAACTAATAAAGCAATGGATGACAATAATAATAATAATAATGTAATGAAAGTTGTCAATTAGCCCATCTTTCACAGCTTCCACTTATCACATAATTTAGGCAAGTTGTAATAAATTACTTTAATCAAAACTTAAAAGTAAATAATAACATGAAGTTTTGGAAAGAAAGGTTATGAACAAGTTGGTATAAAACAAGTTGCTCAAAAAATCCGCTTTGAGCTCTTATGCACTTAACATTTAGCATGACTTTAAATAAGGCTCCTCACAATCCTATACTTATACCATTTAACATGGTAAAACATTTCACATTTAACACATCGTGAATACCCCTAATATAAAGAAAATTAGATCTATTTAAAGTATACGGTATATTAATAGGCGATTATTATGGTGAGTCATTTCATATTCATCTGCTAGGTTCTGTTGAGGAATGGAGTGGGAAATGAGGATTTTTCTAAAATTAGGAAAAACATGAAGGTCAAGTTTGGAAGATAGAAATATCGATTGTTGTGGGAAATGTTCGACAGTTTTACTGTAAACTAACAGGGAGAGTAGAAAATATAACAGTTGACAATCTTAGCACGTTCCAACTCCCAACGACCTGATTTCAGACTGCTCAAGGCATTTCTCATTTCAGGGACATAAATTTAGTCTCTTCAACAATAAATCTTCTACGTCTATTTCAAGAATTGTGAAGGCGCACATTTGACATAAAGCACTAGTTCATTGTTTAAAGACTTTAAGAACGACTCCAAATTTGTCAGAATTTTTTTTTAAGTATGAATGCTTTGTCCTGTATATATAAGTGGTATTTGTGACTTTATTTTAACATGTTAAAGCGTGTAAAATGGAAAAATTTATGTTAAATAATAATTCATGATCTTTAGTTTAACATATTTAAGTGTATTAAATGGAAAAACCCATGTTAAATAGAGAAATATTTCCTTCCTTTAGCATGTTAAAACGATATAACATATAACATGGTTGAGAGTCTGTTACTAGGTCAGTTAATTGGAGAATGACCTCGCATGAACGTAACAGACTAACTGAGCAGCTGGTCACCATTTTGTTTGTTGTGTTAGGTTACTGTCTCGTAGTTTGTGTTATGATTATGTTAGTATTGTTTCGGATGTTTTTAAAACTAATGAAGCAATGGATGAAAATAATAATAATGTAATGACGGTTTTCAATTAGTTCATCTCTTTCTCACAAGTCAGAAGATCAACGAGGCACTGAGTTGCCAAACTTTAACAATTTCCATTTTTCACACAGTTTAGGCATGCTATAATAAATAATCCTAATGAAAACTTAGAAGTAAACAGTAACATGAAGTTTTGGAAGGTAAGGTGAAAAACAAGTTGCTCAGAAAATCCGCTAGGTTCTCTCACGCATTTAACATGACTTTAAGTAGAGCTCCTTATACTTATTTTTAACATGGTAAAATATTTTACACTTAACACGTCATGAATACCCCCATAGGAGGAATATTTCCTTTTTTTTAATATGTTAATAGAATATAACATATAACATGGATGAGAGTTTGTTACGAGGTCTGTTAAATGAAGAATGACGTCATGCAACAAACCAGCTGAGCTCTACATCGTCATGTTAGATTACTTGCACATAGTTAGTGTTTATATTGTTTTAGTATTGCTTTGGACGTTTTTAAACAAGACAATCAGTAACCAAACTTTCACACTTCTATTTTTCACTTAGTTTAATGTTGTAATAAATTACAATAATTAAAACTTATAAGTAAACAATAACAAGAATTTGTGGAATGAAAGATTACTAAACAACTTGCTCAGAAAATCTTCTAGGAGCTCTCATGCATATAATAGTACAAGAGCCGGGAAAAAAAAGGCAGTTATCCCACCTCAATTTTTGATTACTTTAATGAAAACTAGGTATAATTAGTAGTCTAAATTGATGAGTCAGCCAAGTATAGGTAGGGGGAATAAAAAATAGCGGCTGTTTCAAAACCTTAAAAGAACATTAATTTTTCATTCGGAGCACTATATCTTAAAAACTACCAACAACACTAGAAAATCTAAAAGAACATCATTTAAAGAAGAGTAAATTTGCCGAAATATTAGCCCTAATAGAGTTATTTACATTAAATAGTTTTCGAGATGTAGCTTTTTAAAAAGCAAAATTTAAATCTACTGAAAGATTAGTAGTTAGTTAATTTATTTTGAGAAATCTATATCTCACGAACTATGTGACATACAAATGTCTATTAGCACTCAAATTAAAGTTAGTTTAATGGACTATAAAGAAGTTTATGACCTTTACCTTCGTAGGAATAGTAGTTTTCATGATATTTACTAAAATAAATTGATTTATAGTAGTTTGGATGGTTATGAAAAACTTCATTTCAGAAACCATTAGACGTACAGATGTCTGCCACCGCTCAAATTAAAGCTAGTCAAATTTACTAAAAAATAGTTAATTATGTTTATCTTTGTAGGAGTAGTAGTTTTTATGATATTTGACAAAATAAACTCACAAAATTTTAAGTTCTAGTTGTTCCAATAAAATGATGGATTTTTTAAAACATATATCTCTAGATTCATAAGACGTACACAACTATAAATCAATTTATTTTAGCAAATTTCATGTAAACTATTACTCCTACGAAGATAAACATCATAAAATACTTAATAACTCATTAAACTAGCTTTAATTTGAGTGCTAATTGATATCTGTACGTCAAATGGCTTTTTAAAAAGCTATATCTCGAAGACTATTTAATGTAAATAACTCTATTAGAGCTCATATTTTAGCAAATTTGCTCTTCTTTAAATGGCGTTCTCTTAGGTCTTCTTGTGTTGTTCCTACTTTTTAAGATATAGAGCTCCGAATGAAAAATTTGTTTTTTTTTCTCGCATAGAAACAGTCGCCATTTTTTAATTCTTATACTTGGCAGACTCATCAATTTTGACTAGTAATTATACATAGTTTTCATTAAATTAATAAAAAATTGGGGTGAGATAACTGTTTTTTTTTCTCCTCTTGGGCTCTTGTAGTATATGTTGTATTATTATTGGACGCGTAACGCAAACTTAGTTTTAGTGATGGGGAATCAAAAGCTTTGACATGTGGTAGCATAAAAAGGTAGCATTGTTCTAGACCCTGTAAGGGTTGGTGTGAAAAAGAAAAAAATAGAGAACTTGAGTCATGTCCTGTACTAAAATCTATTCTCTTGCCCTGGTGAGTTTTTATTACTGTTCATTTCTGAGGTCAATACAATATTTTTTAAATGCCGACATTATTAATGATGAGAAGATAATTAACGATGGATAATATATATGTGAAGATGGTTGGGGGTGCAGTCCGAGCATAACACAAATAAGTTAAAAAGTGTATTTATTAGTGCTAACGCTTCGGCCAGAATTTCTAGCCTTCATCAGGGCTGTTTGGAAGAGATAAAAAAAAATAATAAGTTCAAGTACAAGCCACATGGCTTTCAACTCTCTACCAAACAGCCCTGATGAAGGCTAGAAAAAAAAAAAAAAAAAAAAAAAAAGATGGCCTCAGTTTCTACAAAATTTTATATTTTAAAAACAATATTTTGCAATTTTTGATCCTTGTTCTAGCCTATTACGAAATTCAAAAACGTGAAATATACTTTCTAGGAACTCGGTAACTCCAAAAACTTCATACTACGAAAATAGGAAAACTCAAAATAAAATCACATCTCACACCAAAGAACTAAAAACAGCCTAAATAAATAGTTCCATGTACACTTCAATATACTCGTAATTACAAAAGCAAATAATGTAAACTTTATTGATTATATTATTTAAAACGTTTTAATCACCTGTCATTTTCGTCCTACACTACAATAAAAAAATTAAAACATCATTTTTATTTTAATTACCAAGAATTAATTGTTCAAATAAATTAAAAAAATTATCCATTTAAGTCTCAAACATTTTTTTATTCCTTTATTCCTTTATAAGTCCGATCTTTCGGCCATCTTCAAGGACAGTCTAATACAAACAGCTTTTATTACACATATGATCTTCAACAATTCCAAACAATTAACCATATAACTTATAAATTATTATACTTTAAAACATATTTAGAACTAAATAATTAAAAAACAACTTCATGCAGGCTATTCTGCCCAGGTCATTTATATAATTTTGTTAATAATCAATTCTTAGATTATATTTAATTACTTAATTAGTCAAATGTTCATATTACATTAAAAATTAAAAATATTTATCACATTCAACCATCTTTGTTAAAATCTATCACAACAATATTTGTAACCTTACTCACACTCAGGTCTAGCATTTAAATTATTTTTTATAACTATATTTTGTTTAATTTTAAAATCCATATCAAGGTTAATTATAATTATTAAAATTAATTTATTCCGTATTTTTCATAAATTAATTTTACTTTAAATCTCTGGATAGTGTTAATTCAGATTTCTTGCGTCTATTTTAAAATTCACTGTATAATTAATATTTTGTGATATGTAAATGGACTCAAGTATTTTTCTTTTGAATGTATTATTTTCATTAAATAAATCAATTTTATATCCAAATCCGTCTCAACACTTTATTTATTCATTTGTCCAACGTTTCGGCCTTTCTAGCCATCTTCAATACAAAAATCCTTCTCACATTAATTTATATTTTCTATTTGCAGGCTATTCTGCTCAGGTCATTTTCTTTATTTAAAGTTCAAACCTCTTTATTTAAATTTTAAAACTATTAACATTTATTTTTTCTATAAGATTATCAACA
>NW_027109445.1:1070900-1105092 GCF_000696795.3 Halyomorpha halys
ATTTATTTAATAAATATTACCTTGTCTCAAAAATTTTTTGAAATAATATAATTAAAATTATTGTATTATTTTCTTTATGTAAAATCTTAGTATTTTCAAAATTGAATGTATGCTGGGTTTTGGTTATATGCAGCAGTAGTGCTGTTTTATTTGGATCTTTCTTCTTGTATTTTAAATCATTATTGTGTTGATAAACTCTGTCACCCAACAATTGCTTTGTTTATAATATTATAAATATAGAATCAATTATTTTTTAAATCAATATAATTTGGAAATAGCAATAAAAAAAAAACGCATTAAAACTTGGTTGCTAAACGTACCGAAATTTAACCGTGAAACCAGACCTCACAAGTAATGGGGACACAAATGCATCTCTATTAATAACGCAACCTTCAATCCTATCAGCCATAATATGAGCACGGTATCAATTTAAACTACTGTTCGGGGTACGATATTTCAACTGAAACAATAAAATAATATTTGATTCAATTCAGTTTAAAAATTATATTATTAATAATAATATATTTTAAGCACGCAGAGGACCTAACCACGTTCGTTAATTTAATTTAATTAGCTAATGAAGAAAACATCCAATAATTATATATTTTACAGTCTATCTAACAGAACCTAAAGTATAAATTTACTTTTATATAATAATAGTCTTTTTCGATATAGAGCAGGCTTTTGATCGAGTCTGGCACCCGGAACTGCTTTACAAACTCCGTAAATTCTTACCTCCTACTTATTTTCTCATCATCCGTTCCTTTCTTACTAATAGATTATTCCAAGTAAACCACAATGGTTCCAATTCATCCCTCCATTTTCAATCCGCTGGTGTTCCTCAAGGTAGTATTCTCGGTCCCATCCTCTGGGATACAGCTGACATCCCAACAACTCCTAACACTATCCTTACCACGTATGCTGATAACACATGTGTGCTCACATTTAGTAATAACCCTTTGATTGCATCCCAAACTCTCCAGTCCCATATCACAATCCTCGAAGAATGGTGTCGAAATTGGAGGATAAAAATAAATCCCAACAAATCACATTTACTCTTCGTCGTAAACCAGCCGACTGCCCTACAGTATACTTTAATAATGTGGCTCTTACCCCTGTAGAACAGATTCGTTATCTTCAACTACATCTGGACAAACGACTAACCTAGAATCCTCACACAAGACTGAAAAGACAGGAAACTGCACGCAGATTCCGACTATTACAGCACTTACTAGACAAACGGTCTAAACTTCCAACTCCTTACAAAAGACTGATCAAAATGACAATAATAAGGGCCATCTGGACATACGGAGTTGAGCTTTGGGGCTCCACTAAACCTTCGAATTCCTCTCGTATCCAATCTTTACAATCCAAAATCCTTCGTAAAATCCTCAATGCTCCTTATTTTGTTACTAATAAAACCATCCATAAAGACCTAAATGTTCCTTATGTAACCGATCTAGCCCGAACCCGATATCATTCCTTCCATCATAAACTCCCTAACCACCCAAATCCACTGGTTTCTAACGTTGCTTCCTTTTCCATTCCTGGCAATACTCCGAGGCGCCTGAAAAGAAGATGGCCTCGTGACCTTATATTGTAAAATGTTTTTAGAGTTCTACTACTGGGTAGTTTCTCTACATGCTGTATCATATCATTATGATTATGTCATTATGATCAAATTTACTTGTTGTATTTTTTATACAGTAGTAAATATCAATTAAAAAAAAAGCATTCATTGAGATAGTCTTAGATTAGGTTATTTATCAATAATCTTTTTTTTTATTAATATTCATAGATAGTTGGCAACGTTAGAGGAAGGAGATAAATGAAAGAGTGAAGCTGCCAGGATAAGTGAAGTCAAAAGGGAGGGCCTTATGGTGAAGTGAAAGAGGAGTAAGAGCCAATCACTAGTTGCCTTCTGTTTCAGTTTAGATTACAATGGCGGACATACAGAGGGCGTGGTCAACTCTTCACTTTTAGGCTTCAATTTCCTTCTGAAGAAGAATGACTAACCGTAGTAGGAGATAACACTTGTGTAACTAAGGCGCCAAGCAAACAAACACGCTTTTATTTTTGAGCGAGCATGGCAAACAGATGGCATGGCTTAGTTAACTATTCTAAAACATATAAAGCAGTATTTATTTCAAAATCATTAATGATAATTAAAATTAATAGATAACCTTTAACTAACCGTGGATTATCACTTATCAATTAGATAACCCTGTATCCTCGCTATAGGATATAAAAAAAAATGGTGTACCTCGTCATATATATTTAAGGTAGAGAAAAGATATTTAAATCAGGTTTTTTTTTTTAAATTGTATTCTATTTATTATTATTTTTTTTTTTACAAGTTTACACCGTTTTCCAATTTTATATTTCAAATAAATGGTTCAAAGGTGATATAAGACCGTCCATAAATCAGGGTTTGACTTAGGCAGTAGCTAGACTATACCACCTTAGCTGGACTGATATCAAAACCTTATAATGCCAGAAGGCAATCAAAGGCAGAAGACTCAGTGAATAATATATATTACTTTTAATGTAGTATATATGTACTAAACACTAATTCTATTTTAATGAGGAGTACGAAAAAAAGAAAGATACAAGGGTTTAGCGGGGAGGGCTGGCGGGAAGAATTTCTTTAAATATTTTTCGTGTTATGATCTCTTGAGTGACTGTGAATCTGTTTCAAAGTCGCCACTTCAGTTAATAAAGTGGATAAAATGAGACAGTTCATTTTCAATGCGTATACATGTAACATTGATGTGGCAGTACCGTCACCGACACGATGGCAGTAAATG
This sequence comes from Halyomorpha halys, assembly GCF_000696795.3. Taxonomy (NCBI): domain Eukaryota; kingdom Metazoa; phylum Arthropoda; class Insecta; order Hemiptera; family Pentatomidae; genus Halyomorpha; species Halyomorpha halys. The sequence goes on from NW_027109445.1 coordinate 1,073,708, forward strand.
CTTTTAATACAACTATGGCAACAAATAGACATTAACAAGTTTTTTTATTTTTAGTCACTTTAAATACTTAAGTATCTAAACTATTCAAAGTCTTCTCATCTCTTATTTTAGTAAATTTTTCAAAAGTGATATACGACCGTCGCTAAAATGGTGTTTTATTAGGGCAAGTTGGCGGGGAAAGAGAAGGAAAAGAAAAAAGATTTAAAGAAAAAGAAATAAAGATGATTAAATTCGAAAAAGTATGATAATAGCAATCAATTAATTTTAAGATCTTAAACAACGATAAATAGATAAACAATATGTTAATTAAAATACATCGGAATTTTAATTTAAATTTATCAACAAGCTATTTAAAGTTTTGTTTATATTGAAGTATTTAAACTAATTTTGAGAAATTTACAAAAATTAACAAGAATGAAATTTTTTAGTTATTTTCGATTAATATTAGTTATAAGAGTTTTACTTATGAAAATAGAACTTAAAAAATCAAAGAGTCTCCGTTGTATCAGATAAGAAAAAAATTGTGATTCATCTCCGAGAACATATGGCAAGAGAAACCTACTTTCCAGCATGATATACAGCCCAGCGAATGTATACATATGTATATACTTCTGTAGATGTCGGGTATGTCCTTATGTGCATATAACGACTTTCTAGACAGCATTTGTCGTATAGGGTAACTCGCCTTCTGAATTAATCAATACTTATTATTATTAATAGAAGGTTTTCATTTTCTTGGCTATAATTTGTTTGTTTAACTAATAATTTATAATTAATGTAAATATTTAAGGTGGGGGATGGAGCAAGATTTAAAAAAATATAAATAATCACATTTTTTCAAACTTTATACTATAATTCATTATCCTTACAAAAGACAAGTTGAATAAATTCTAAAAATTATACCAGTAATAAATAATTTTTTTTTGTACGAAACCAAGGGCGTAATGACGATAAGTCGGCTGTAAAAATTTTAGGATCTTATTTAATTATTTATTTTATTAAATTTTTTTTTTCTTTTTTTATATATAAGTGGCCATAAATTTCCAAAAGTTATTTTTTAAACAATACAGGGTAAGAAGCGAAACATATTTCGTAGCTCGAATAAAACATTTTTACTTTCGGTTAAATAAATAAAATATTATCGATTTTAGTCTCAAATCAAGATTTTTTTAGTCCTTTATAAGTCCTACGTTTCGGCCAATTCGGGAATCCTCAAGGACAATCTATCACAAACAGCTTTCATTACATATATGATCTTTAACAATTCTAAAAAAATAAAAATATTATTAATAAATTTGAATTTACTGACCAAATGTGCAACTTTATAGAATTGATTTTTCACATTTTTTTCAATTTTATTGAAAATGACTAAAACGATTCTGATTTAATTTGGTGAATCAATGAGAAATGAATTAGTATTTAATATCAGATAGGATTTATCCTCATTGAAATAGAACAACAGGACTTAAATGAGAAATTTTCAATTAATTAATTTGAAAAAAAGAAACCGTTCTCATTGTTAGCAATAATAAACAATGAATAAATGCAAAATATTAAAAAACTTTATGAATAAGGGAAACAATGATTCAGTTCATTCGAACGGGAAAAACCGAGACCACACGATGTTTACCGATTCCACGAAAATGTTTACGACTTCGTTATACTCTTGCATTCTATGAAGGAAAAATGTTAATATTCGTTATTTACATCTCAAGAATGCTAAATACGTATCTTAAGAGTAATAAAAATATAAATATGTTTTGTTTAAAAATTTTCCCTTTTAACGTCGATTTTTTTTTTTTTCGAAAATCACAAAAAATGCGATAACTTGAACAGGTATCACTATCTACTAAAAACTTGGGGAAGTAAGTTAAAGTTATCTGATGCTCGCACCACACCTGATGTATTTTAATCAGGAAATAAATAACGAAGTTGAAAAAATTAATATTATACGTTTAAGAATATGGAATAAACCTGTATGAGATTTTTTTTTATTTTGAATACATTATTATTATCATATGGTACAATAATGTATGCCTATAAAGATAGTCATTTTCATCTTTATGATTGTTTTTCTTTTTCCAAACTTATCAAATATTTTTTTTTTATTTATTGACATTAGTTGCAAATGTACATAAAATACAACAAGTAAATTTGAAGTAAGATCATAATGGTTAGGGATGATACAGGCATGTAGAGAAACTATCTATTGGTAGCACTCTAAAAACATTTTTACAGTATAAGGTCTCGAGACCATCTTCTTTTAAGGCGCCTCGGAGGATTGTCAGGATTGAAAGAGGAAGCAAGGTTAGAAACTCATGGGTTTGAGTGGTAAGAGAGTTTATAATGGAAGGATTGATATCTGGTTCGGGCTAGATAGGTTACATATGGAACATTAAGGTCTTTATGGATGATTTTATTTTTGACAACGTAAGCAGCATTGAGGATTTTACGAAGGATTTTGGATTGAATACGAGCAGAATTCGAAGGTTTAGTGGAGCCCTACAGCTCAACTCCGTATGTCCGGATATACCTCATTATTGTCATAAAGATCAGTCTTTTGTTATGAATTGGAAGTTTAGACCCGTTTGTCCAGTAAGTGCTGTAATAGTCGGAACCGACGTGCAGTTTCCTGTCTTTTCAGTCTTGTGTGCGGATTGTCAAATATCAATTTGAAAAGAACAATTCTAAAAGTTTCTCCAGAAAATCGAAGGCCAACCAACTTTGTTTACTTTTAATTTATCTCTGTTATGTAATTTTAAAAAGTACCCCGTTCCTTTTTTAGCTGTTCAAAATTTTTTTGAATCTGTTCAAGACACAATAAGGTCACTTGTTTTAAATCTCTCTCTTTAACATAATTTTAAAAGAACGTTTAAATAAACCGTGGTTTTAATTAAATCATGCCTTTAAGAGTTTTATAAAAATTTAAACGACAATTAAGTTAAAGATTACAAGAATGGTTGATTTATCAATAGCAAAATTAATAATTTTGACTTCTACAAAAAAAAAAAACAAAAAAAAAAAACTTTATTATATTTCCTGTAATATCTTTTATGGTATTTTTTGAGTGATAATACGTTATAAGAATGAGAAAACACTAGTTTAGTCGTAATTATCAGCGGTTTTTTAAGAATTGACAAGTGTTGCTTAAATTAATATCATCGAAACTGGAATTAAAATGTCCTCTCTCTGATTTAATTAATAAATGTTAAGTAAACGAAACTAAAGAATAATATTTTTAAATAAAATTATTGGCAAAAATAACGGAATGTCGACTCAGCTTGATTCTGTTGTTTTTGAAGTTATAGCTGATCTGCCTGGCAAAACTAAAAGCTAAACAAATTTTTTGACCAAGCAAATGCTGATAAGGACTAAACAAATAAATTTTTTTCCGTGATTATATGACATCTTTATTATATTTCTTTGATATAAATCGTTCATCAAACATTAAATTTTTTTTTATCAATTTGGATACCATCCTAATGTTCATTTTTAGCTTTATTATAAAATAAAAAGGTTTAATAAGATAATAATAATTTATGATTCTATAAATTATAATAAGCTAAAGAGGTAACACCATTGGCACATCGGATTGATCAGAATATCATGTTATTTGTACCAATTGTAAGTTTAGACCTAGAAAGAAATGTAAGTCCTCGAAGGTTTGTTGACCCTGAACTTAGGACAATCTATGGATCTTGACCGACCCAACATTGTCCTTGAACCCGAGTCACAGACTACGTTAGTGGAAGGGCACTGTCGAACTGTCCTCTAAGGGATCAGTTATCAAGCTGTTTATATATATATATATATATATATATATATATGAAACAATTTGTTTTGTAAGTATGAGACAGGTGGTTTTTAAGACTTCACTACAACATTGGTAGGAGACAACTGCCTAGTTCTAGATCAACAATAACTGATACCACGAAAGTTATTTCAAGAAATGTTTCCTTGTTATTTGTAAGTTTCCATGAACCATATATTTTAATTTATACGAATACAGATCCGATTTTTCTTTCAGTTATTTCATATTCATTTGCACGAATGCCGACGACACATGTGTGCTCGCTGTAACAACCTTTTAATTGCATCCTAAACTCTTCAATACCATATCACAGCCCTGGAAGAATGGTGTCGTAATTGGAGGATTAAAATAAATTCTAACAAATCCCATCAAATGACCTTTACCCTACGTCGTAAACCTACTGACTGCCCTAATACTTCAATAATGTTGTTCTTACCCCTGTTGAACAGATCTGCTACCTTGGACTACATCTGGACAAACGACTAACCTGGAATCCTCACACAAGACTGAAAAGATAGGAAACTGCACGTCCATTTCGACTATTACAGCACTTACTAAACAAACGGTTCTAACTTCCAATTTATTGCCAAAGACTGATTTACATGGCAATTATAAGGCCTATCTGGATATACGGCGTTGAGCTTTGGGGCTCCACTAAACCTTCGAATTCCTCTCGTACCCAATCCTTACAATCCAAAATCCTTCGTAAAATCCTCAATGGTCCTTACATTGTCACAAATAAAGTCATCCACAAAGACCTTAATGTTCCATTTGTAACCGATCTAGCCCGAACCAGATATCAATCCTTCCATTACAAACTCCCTAACCACCCAAACCCATTAGTTTCTAATCTTGCTTCCTCCGAGTCGTCTGAAAAGAAGATGGCCTCGAGACCTTATATTGTAAAAATGTTTTTAGAGTGCTACCAATGGTTAATTTCTCTACATGTTTGTACCATACTATATTGATTTCCTCAAATTTACTGGATGTATTTATGTACAGTTGTAAATATCAATAAGTAAATTAATAAAAAAAAAAACATTCATTTGCTATAAAACAGCTGGCAAAAATCTTTTTCTGTTACAGAAAAAAAAACTGATTTCTTTAAATAACTTCATTCGACGAACCTTAAGAAACGAATCAGAAACAAATTTCCAAAATTAATAATCATAAACTATTTAATGAGCTACAAAATGAAAATTATTAGGATGGAATTGAATAAGTCAACAGATGCTTTAAATGGTTTAAAACATTTTTTAATAACGACCTTCTGAATTTTTATCGTTTGAAAGACGAGATTAGGGGCAATTAATCAGTTATAAATATTGCTTTAATACTTTAGACCAGACACATAAAGCTAAGTCGTTTTGAGTATTATTATTATCATTTTTTTTTATTTATTAATATTTAAACTTTATTTACATAAAAATACATTTAGTAAATTGGATGTAAGATCATAATACAGAATTATATACATTCGTATATTCAAACAGATAGTTTTTCAGGTATTATAATAAGCTAACACCATAATGATACGATAGTGCATGATTGTAGTAATAAAGCGATAGACTTTTATATCTCGGATATTAAGTTGGAAAATTTTGGACAGTAAACAGAAGAATTGAAACGCAATTTAATTTTATTGTTTATTCTCTGTTTCAAGATAAGAATCGCTCTCTTTGGAGAGAGCTAAAAATAAAGTCAACAGACCTAATAAAAAATTTAATCCCGAGTTTCTCCTTGAAAGAATTTTTTTCTTCTCTTTCTCTCCACAAGAGGAAAGGACCACTGCTGACATCTGACTAGTAGGGCAAAGCAAAAGTCCCTTCCCTTTAATTTAATTTCAGTTGTACACAGAATTGTTTTTTGTTTTTTTTTACTTTCACTATATATATGAACGTAAAAAAGTGCCACTTTTTTTAGATTTTCTCAAAAAAGGCATAAACGATTTTAATTAAACTCGATATATTAGTGTGCAATCAAGTGATCTTTTCCTTGTTGAGAAAGTTAACAGGGCTTGAAGATCAAATTTTCAAAATAGCTTCCTCTAAACTAACGTTAATTTTTTTTTTAATAATTAGCCATCTCACATTTTTAACAGTAATAAAAAATGTATAAATATGAACGATGCAAGAATTTGATAATTAACTAAAGGATATATAGAGGATCAGCTTAAATCGGAGCCGAGTTTCAGATCGCAATTATATGGTTACTGCTCTGTTATATTTTATACAATAAGATTTGTCTATTTTTCTTTCCTTCTTTATTTATTTTTTTTTTTGTTTGTTTTTCTTATCTTATACTTTAATTTTAATTTTATATTTTTTATTTACTAGGTCAACTCCCACTATATATCTCTGGACTATTGCAGATGTAAATAAATTTTTAAAAAATATAGTTTAACTATTTCTATCAGCTAGGTACTTTTTATATATGTTTTATATAGGTATTTATGTATTTTTTATATAGGTATTTACGTATTTTTTATGTAGGTAGTTATTTCTATTTTATCAGCTAGGTAATTTCCTTATTGAAAAAGTTAACAGTGCTTAAAGACAAAATTTTCGAAATAGCTTCCTCTAAAGTAACATTTTTTTTTTTTAATAATTGGCCATCTTGCAGTTTGAACATTAATAAAAAATGTCTAAATATAAACCATGCAAGAATTTGAAGATTAACTAAAGGATAAATAGAGACATCAGTTTAAACTGGAGTCAACTCAGTGTTATGTTAGATCTCTCTCGATCGTAATTATATAGATGACTGCTTTGTTATATTTTATTAAACTATTGTTGTATTTTATACAATAAGATTTGTCTATTTTTCTTTCCTAATTAATTTTTATTTTATTTTTTTATTTATTTGGTCAACTCCCTCTGCATGTTTCGAGGCTATAACATAGGTAAATAAATTTAAAAAAAAAACATATTAAGCAGTTTCTTGGAATGAAAAAAGTTGATATTCGTTAGTTACACCTCAAGAAACCTAAGAAAATATATAAGAATTTTTATATCAATAGAAAATAAAAATTTATATAATATTCGCCTTCCAGTTAGGTAAGTGAAAGCTATGAGATGCACGCACAGCACCAAATTTTTTGTGAACAAAATTGTCAGGAAGCTTAACAGAAAAAAACAGAATTTTATTTTTTAGGTATTCTTTTTTTTTTTAGTGTTGTTAATGAATTCAAACTATCAATTTTTTAAAAATGTTTATTACGAAGCTGAAGAGGTTTTTTAGAATTTCAGGAACAACCAGTCAGATTAGAAAAATATTTTTAAAATAAAAAGACCATTTATTGAGGAAGACACTAGTCGGCCTATTTTTAAAAGGTTGGTCATTTCATTTTTCCACATTTATTTCAGTTAATGTACCCATCATATGTATCAAACAGGCGCTTACAATCCAACTTTAATGCGGGTGAAACAACGGTGCACAGCTGGTGATAGAAAGTATTAAAACTGATCCTTAAATCGGGAAACTTCAGTGATAGCTATGTCTTGCTTGCACTTATGTTACAAACGCTTTCCCTCGAGGAATAGAAAACTAATATGTCGAGAACTTTCTGTTTACGTTAGAGATAACGAAAATTTGGCTAAGAAAAGGATGTTGCAACAGGGGAAGCGGTGTTGCCAACCTGCCGCGGTTGTAAACAGGAGCTTCCCAATGTGTATATATAGCAACTGCTGTCTCTTTTCTATTGTCAATCTCACTTATCTCCTTCATTACATACCCCGACATGGTATTATATGAACCGTTCAATGCAATAATGGCTTAGATCAAATTTTGATGTTTAAGACATACAAAACTAATGGGGAAGTTCTGTATTTAGAACGACACGAAAACTAAATATCCTGGAGAATTATAGCTGCTCATTAAAATAGTATGAGATGATCTAACGTGTATAAAAACTCACAGATCGAGTCCGTGGGCTTGGCTCGACTAAGATATCGGTCAGTGTGATTATGGATTAGTATGCCAAAATACGGTACTTGCGCGGAAGGATAGAACCCTTGGATTATAGTTCTCTCATTTATGACTAGTAGAATATAGAAGACCTATGAATCCGAAAATAGAAATATATGATTCCGCATTCCAAGAAATATCCCATATATTGCTTCATTAGATATAAAAACATCCAAAACAATACTAACACAATCAAAATGATCAAGTATACTAACACAACAAACAAAATGATTACGAGCTCAGCTGGTCTGTTGCGTGACGTCATTCTGCATTTAACAGAACATGTTATATGTTTTGTTTTTTTTTCAGCCAAGACTTCCATTGGAGTCCTATATTGCCTAACCATGGTTGGGGGTCAAAGTTCTTCATTTTGTGGGACCGTTACTCAATGAAAAATTTAACGTCTCAGGCTGGATTCGAACCGGCACCGCCAATAGACATCAAATTGGTAAGACTGTATCTTAACCACTGAGCTACAGGCGGCCCCATGTTATATCTCTTATATGTTTTTCACTTCTTTCATCACTTTAATTTTATTAATTTCATTCTGTACAATTACTTACAATATGTCATTCTGCTTATAGTTTATTTTTTTGTATTCATTAGTTGTTATCTTGTTCTTTGTTTTTAGCTCTGATGAAGGCTAGAAATTCTGGCCGAAACGTTGGCACTATTAAATAAGTTATTTCAACTTATTTGTGTTATATTTTGACCGCACCTCCCCCCCCCCAACCATCTTCTCATATAATTTATCCGCAGCCAACTATATCTCATCATTATATGTCATATCCTTTTAACATAGTAAAAGAAGGAAATATTTAACATAAGTTTTTTTCCATTTAACACGCTTTAACATGTTAAACTAAACATAATGAATACCCCAATTGTGACCAGCCTAATTTTAAAGTCTATGTTAAATGCAGGGGAACCTTGTAATCTTTATGAGGCGATAAAATCCCTAACAGCTTAATTCCATAATCTTTCCTCTACCTCACCTGTTCCTTGTTTCGTATCCTATTTATTTTTCTCCATAACTTTATTATTTTTCCTATTACTTTATTAAAGTTTAAGAACGTCTTAAAAAAACGTACAAACCAAAAACTACGAGCAACTAACCTATTAAAACGACAACGGATGAAATGATGTGGAGCCTAGCTGGTCTGTTACGTGACGCCATTCTTCATTTAGCAGACCAATTAACAGACTCTCGACCATGTTAAATGTTATATCGTTTTAACATGCTAAAATAAGGACATATTTCTTAATTTAACATGTAAAACTAAAGATCATGAATACTCCTATCGTTGGAAGATCAAGATAAATAATCTTGCAAATTAATTTTGTAATAATTAAATTCAACACTAATGTTTAAAGTTTAGTAGTAGTAAAACAGGAAAGTTTAGAGGTAAAAGAATTTATACTCCAATTTACGTCTTGGACTCGGATGTTTTTTGACAAGTACCAATTACCTTCTGAACAAGTTGACTGCTGATATAGCTGGTAATAAACATCCTAGACAAGAACACTAAAATATATTTCGCAGTCGGTAGTATACGTGTTTATGATCCGTTCATCATTAAGCCTTTATGACTATGCACGCTACACGTAATCGATTATGTTCAGCGGGTGAAGGTCACTTTTTCTTTCTAATACGTAGAAGAAATTTTACATTTTAGATTTATCTTTCTTGGTGCCTAATATTTACAGAAATAATTTATCTTGGCAAATCTTAGATAGTAACCATCAAGGTTAACGCGAACAACTTAATAAAACAACCGTTCTAAATCGATAAACGTGGATTATAAAAACTTTCATCACTTAATCGATATTTTTATTCATCGATATTTATGAGATAATTCAACGAATTATTTGTTTAGTCATCTCCAATTCTATTAAATATCTAGGAGCACGTGCCTCAGAATAATAACATAGAAAATGTCACATTGAAAATCTTTATTGGGTAATTTTTACTTTATATAATTGAAGGTAGTGGTGAACTAGATTTTCTTTGTAAAATATACTGCATATTTCATTTCGTCAAAATCTGGCCTTCTCATTACACTTCATTTATAACCATACTTGGAAATGAAATAATACCTCGTTCATTTCAAAACAGTAATTTCATTATTACTCACAAAGTAAAATCTGACTATTGTGACAACTTGGAAACATGAAAACATATTTTTTTCCTTTAGTTAATCATCAAATCCCTTGTTTGTATTCATAATTATCAATTTTTATTATTGTTAATTATTTAAAATACAAAACAAAATTAAAGATCCTGAGATTTATTTTTGGGCATTTCAGCACTCTCACATAATATAATGAGGATAACACCAAGATTATATTTAAAAAACACCTGATGCGGATATCCCAAGCATAAACATGGCTTAAATAAAAAAATAAAAAAATTCGTACCAATTTACGTTTCTGAGTTAAGCTGTAAGCAGAACTTAGTTATTTGGACTCAAGGGGTCATAGTAACTTAATAAATATTAGTAAATTAATTTATATATATATATCAGATACTTGTTAATTTAATTACTCTGACATATAATGTCTTGATAGTATATTTATGCCTTGTTAAGTAAAAAACCTCTTTAGTTGATTGACAAGATTTGGAGTATTCACACACAATCGATAGAATTATACAATATACAATCATAAGGTGTGGTCTACAAATTTGCCAAACTATGGCAAATTTCCGTATACGCAAGCGTGTGGATGAGTCATGTTGATTGACTGGTACAAGTTGACCTTAATTTGTGGTCGCTACCCAGCTGTGTTGGTTTTTGGACACAAGTCAAAAGGAGCTTGTGCTAAATTCGTGTTCAGTATAGTTTTATAACTGTCAACAAATACATGTTTGTGCTTAACATTACTTTACACTGATTAGATAGGCAAACGTGTACTTCACGCTGATTCCCTAACTTTCCACCAGATTAGGGGAAAAAAATAAAAATTGAAGGTTTAATATTAAAAATAGTAAAACAAAACCTTGAATATTAACATATTTAATTTCAACATACACAACAGGTGCTGATAGAGTCCACAGAGCATTCTTTTTATTTACTATGCGGTATTTGGTACATATAGTTTTATTACTGTTTTTATTACGTAAACCATGGAGAAGAGAATTGGAATTGTTAAGACAGAACACACTGTGTGTTCCACTTAGCCGTTCTAATAATAGCCTATACACAGCTTGGAAATTGGTTACTAAATAAAAACACTTATCTCTAAAATAGATTAGAACGGAAAACCTTTTAATCTGATAAATTCTTTACTAACTATATAAGAAAAAATATTAAATTAAATAACACAAATAACCAAACAACTTATGTAATCCGGGTTGATCGAAATCAACCTGAAATTTTGAATTTTAAAAAAGGTAACCGATCCCCTGTCCCTTCTCGTATTCATATTAGTTATTTTGCAAAATTTTCAATTCAAATTATTCCTTAGATTTAACATTAGAAATCGTGATCTCATATTTAAAAATAATAAAGGTAATTCATGTAAAAAATAAGGTAAGAATAATGATTTCATATTTTAAAATAATTCATGTAAAAAATACGATAAAAATAATGATCTAATATTTTTAAAAAATATAAAGATAATTCATGTATAAAATATGCTAAAAATCACGATCTCATATTTACAAAAAAGTATAAAGAAAACTCATGCATAAAATACGGTAAAAATCATGATCTCATATATTTGAAAAATATTGAAAAGTAATATATTTCAATGTCAATCACCAAAATTTATAACCAAAACAAAAATGGAAAGCCAACGAACTCCCTCAACCTGTATTTAGTGCACTCGAATTTCAGCACTGTGTCCCGAATTTTCCTTAAATTATTTAACTGACGAAAAAAAAAAAAAAAATAGAATAGTTATTAAAAATCCAAGCTTTACTTTCCAACAATTTTCATTTAAATTAAAATATAAGTGATTATTTATTATTATTATTTTCTATATTCACTTCTTATGTCCAACTTAACTTTATATTTTGTTTCTTTATTCTTGTATTATACTTACATATTTCATTAGTTAAATATATTTTCTTTCTCTCATTTTTTTCCCCAATACTTTAAATTAAAATATTCTTTGCTTCTTTGAATTATATAACTTTATATTTTTATTTCCATATTATGGTCTTTTTGCACTTCCTTCATCGCTTTATATTTATTAATTTTCATTTTGTACAATTATTTATTTTAATCATTTTGTACATATTTTCTCTTTTAATTTTTAATTATTTTTTTTATTAATTGTTTCTCATCTTGTTCTTTGTTCTTAGCCCTGATGAAGGCTAGAAATTCTGGCCGAAACGTTGGCACTATTAAATAAGTTTTTTTCAACTCAGTGGTGTTATTTTCTGACCACACCTCCAACCATCTCTTCATATAAAATATAAATATGTTATTAACATAAGATATGTTGTAATGATTTTCCCTTTGAACCGGAATTGTCCCCGTAGGGGTATTTATTGAAACGACCAATAGTATGGATTTCTTTAGCGTAATGGTTAAAAAAACTAGTTAATTTTATATTAGAATATAACACATAATATTTCGACTACTACCTCTTATAAATTTTACATGAAATAAGTATCTTAAAAAAATTAAATAAATCGTGAAACCACCTAATCGTTGGAATTTATTTTTTCTTCACTCCTTCCTTCATCGAATGAATGCATAACCAGTTACGAATTTACGACTAAGAAAATATTTCCACCCTCCTTTAGCACCGACTGGGTCCTATCAGACAGGTTCATTTCCGGTCGATATCACAACCTATATCATGGATAGATAACAATGGCGAGAACGAAATGTAAGTTTTCCTGTTTTTTTAATTAAACAGTGTCACTTGACTTCAGCAGTACAAAATACAAAATATTTTATAAAAAAGGATTGACATAAAAAAGAAACCTTGGTACTTTTTTTGGTTTGTGTACAGGTGTGCAGTGGTGGACCCACTTCAAATTCCCACTAGGAATTTTCTTTTATTCTTTACGGATTATCTGAATTCCCCAATACTGTTGAAATAGTATTAAACGAACAATATTTCGAAGAGCTTTAAAATTTTATTTAAACAAAACTTATTCCCTAAATCATTAATAGTTTTTAAGGCACCATTTTTGAGAGATCATTGAAATTCGATAATTATATTAAATTAATTAAATAAATTTCAATATTCCTGAAATGGTTTAATAAAAAACATATTAACTAGTTTCACCTCAGGATTAACGAGTCATTAAAACAGCTGTTTTTCCATATCTGACAAATCAAACGAAGAAAAAATTGCTTGTATGTATTATCATTGGTTCTCTTTACAAATATTGAAATACTAATTTATTTAAACAACAATTAAATGAAATCAAGGCAGTCCATTAAAAATAATTTGGACTATTACAACCTACTGAAGGTATTCTGAATGGAGGCTTTGAAGTATAATTAACATTTATAAATAAATACACATAAACATTTCTCACGGTTGATCTAAATAAACAAAAAATCTTTAGCAATATGGAAAATGATCACATTTAAAACTACGCAGTATCGCGGTTGCATGTCAAGGTCACACATAATAACTGGTAAACAACTTTCAAGGGAATAATCACTCACAAAAAAGGGGACTTAAAAGTACATCAAACCGCTTAGTGACCGAATACAAAATTCAAAATTTTAGTCACACAAAGTATAATAATGAAATATATCACTAGAACTTGAAACTTAACATGGTAACGTTGATACAGTCACGTACGCACAAATCGATATAAGTTACCGCTCAGTCCTACTCGATTTCAAAACAAAACAAGTTGAACAAAATACTTATTTACTCAATTATATAACACACACACACGCTTAGTAGAAAAAAGATCAAGGAATTCATGATTTTGAATAGGTCGGTTATAAAAAACATTCGTCATCAGCACAAGATAAAATTACTAGAAAATTTGATGTACCATACCTGCACAAGATGCTGACAGTACGTGAACAACAGCTGTATCTGGTCTAAGAACCGAGTTGAAAAACGATTTTGCTTGGGAATAGGCACAAAAATAAATTGCACGAGACGGAGCAACACCGACAATGTTTGGACCAAGACCTTTAAACAGAGCTTTCGGTCCTTCATTTTTAATAATGAGTCTGCAATAAACAAAAATAAAATCACGCATTAGAAAATTTACTAACAGTAAAATCAACATTACAATTCACAGCTTAAAAAATACCGGTGGAATTATATGTTAATAATAATCAAATGTTATGTACCTAAGGCATTGCAGTAATCCTACAGCTTTGGACTGGGGCATACCATAAGTGGATATTGCCAGCATTTGGTTGACATGTCTGGATGAGATGGTGTTTATTTTTCTTCTTTGATGAGAGGGCATGATAGTTTGGCAGGTTACGTGCCTTCCATTCCCTTCAGGGGATGCTATATTGGGAAGCTGGATATGGAATCCTGATGAGGAAGACTGAAGGCGCGTTTTTACCACTTCTAAAGGGCAAGTGACCACTGCGCCAACCGTTCCTGCCACCCTTCAATTAAACAATTAGCGAGTTATAGCCATAATGGAAGATAAGAAACACTGGAAAAAGAAATAAGACAAGACTTACCCTCCAGCCACTAGGTGGATAACAGTATCTCGCTGAGAGAGGGACATAGTCATTTATCAACGGTTATCGGCTCACATAAACTTATAAATTAAAAAAAAAATTGAACACAAATTAACCAAAACGACAACTACATCTCGATCTGCCTAACAGAGCACAGTTCACACTCAAATGCTAGGTATATCAGTAACACAACTATATTGCAAACTATCGATAAAAATAGCAAGATCACACATGCTCACGATAGAAGAGAACTCACTGCAATGAGAACGAAAACATGTCTGGCTCCAACAGCGGCCTTCAGGCTTGCCAACCCACCCTCACCAAATTCCCCGACCGGCAATATTTTCCCTCTTCCCTCTGGAAGTTTACTCTATGCCAGGTTACGAATGAAACCATTGACAAACAGTCCAGGGATGACCCGGTTCTGTCATTTTCTTATTTATTTTAGAAATTGATAAATTTTTAATTACACTTGACTATAGCGAAATGTGAGGAACCGACGTTTCCGACAGCTCCAGCGATGGCCAAAAGAAAACCTGTGAAAATGAAGAAATATCAATGAAATTAAGATGATATCTCAAAGGAATAAGAATGTATTTTAATAATTTTAGGTTTAATTTACAGCATCGAGCATTTTACTGTTATGTATTGTTGAGTTTATGGATTTGCGTTCTTCTTGGAGGTCTGTCAATTACATTATATTCTTAATCAAATGAATTCTTCCAATTAGTGCTTTTTTCATCTCTAGTTTCTGTTTTAGTTATGTATAAATATGTTGGGATTGAAGCTACTGCATCAAGTTTATTAAAACACCAAACTACAGAGATAAACATTATCCAAGAACAAAAATTGGTTGGAACCTTGATCAAAGCGAAGAAAATAACTAAATTTTGCAATATTTACAAAGATATCAGACCAGGCTCTGAAGGTAATGCTCAACTTTTTTATTTATTCGCTTTTTCATGTTTCCTGCATTTAATGCTGACATTGTTTCATAGTGTCCAATAAATACTAAATGATAATACCCCAGTGCAAAACATTTGTTTTTAGTTTCAGTTTAGAGAAATTTATAACCCATTAGAAACTTTGGTTGTTATTTATTTTTTATTATCGTGAATAAATTTAATTTCTTAAACCCTGATGTGAATTTCCAGAATTATTAGATGTGTTATGTTTTATAGGCATATTTTGTATAACATATATAATTGTAAGCTATTTATATAATTTTAAAGAGCTTCTGATTATTTATTTTGCTAAGTATTTTGAACCATTACATAGCGGATGGTCATATATTATCATATTCACAATATCTTTTGGTGCAGGCCATAACATTTATTATTACTGCTTTAATTGGATGACAGCTGTCAATTTATACCTGCTACAGAAATAAATCCCTATCTGATCCTTTTCAGTTGATGTTGGCACCTAAATTCGCATGAATATGAATCACTTTATTTGCTCAGTTATATCGACTACAGTGTTCAACTGATTTGTCATTGTTTATAAGCATTTGTACACCCACCACCATATTGAAATAGACTGCAGGAACTAGTATTATTATTTTAGATTTAAAACTTTAGTAGGCATGGTAGAGAAAATTTGCCTGGATCAGACCAAAAGTTTAATGTATCACCTTCTCCTTAATAAGTTCTATGAAGTTCTGAAGTAAATTACTAATGGTGGTTTCCCATATGCTACAGATGTGGAATAAGGCTGCCAATTGTATTCTAAATGGTTTATAAATAGTTATTTCTAATACCTAAAAAAAAGTAGTTGTTGGAATAATTTTAAAACTGTGCATTTCTTGGAACACTATAGCCTTTCATTTTAAATAAATCAGACCAGTATTAGCAAAGATTCGGACTTTAGTTATATGTGAATTTTGTGAATATTCTATGGAGGTTTCATTAGAAACATGTTTCCTTTATCTTAACATATAAAAGAACCAATATTACTCACTTACTGATTGATCAGTGTATCTCAAAAAATACAATAGCTACGGAGTTGGAATTATCAGTGATCGTTCTCCTTATTCTGAAAATGTGCAATAAGACTGAGTTCAGAAAAATTTGGAATATAAATGGTTTAAAAAATATATATTTCTAGAAAATAAAAAATAAATAATTTTTATAATACATTTTTTCTTTTTTATTCATTATTAATCAGTATAAAGTTTGTAGAAAATTCAAACAATAGATTTGACTTGAAGAATTCAGATGTGGTCATAGCTCAATATTAGAAAAAAGAAAAAGTGGAAAGGAAAAATATTTTAAATCACTTTTCCTATCTCCGTCTCAATTGTAGCATTACTTTGTTTTGGTTTAAAAAGCTGCTATCCAAAAAAAAAATTTTTTTTATCTAACCAAAGAGCTTCTAGATAAACTATGATGGGTTTTCTTTCACTGGGTTGAGAAACAATTTGTATTCCCTGCCCTTGGAGTGAACCATGTGAGAAGCAAACTGGCTCTCTATGTTTCATACAAAACAGAAATTACTTGATTCTATACCTAAAAAGTCCTAAACAACTTATCTAGAAGCTCTTATGTGTCATAACTAGAGACCATATTTTCGTACACTGCATCTTTAGTTCCTAAATTTCAAATTCCGTCAAACCTCGACAGAAATTCAAATCATGGACATGACGTTAAAATAACATTAATTTTATATTGTACAAAATAGCACATTTTACCCTTTTTATTTTTGGCAAAATCTTTATTTTTTATTTTATTTCCATAAAATGTAGTGTATAAACGGAATTTCTCATATTTTACATGTATAGGTGTATTTATGTCAATATTTATTTATTTTATTATTTAAATTATAGTTTAAAATTGATAAATCTGATGTAAAGAAATGAATGTATTGGTGAACATAGAAAGTGAGGATCCAAAAAAAAGTGATGAATGTTCTTGGAATAGTATTAATTAGTGGTTTCGAGTAAAAGACTCGTATTAATTAGTGGTTCTATGAAAAAGACTCTCCAGAATAAGCTTGTTATGGAGTTATAGAATAATCTTATAAAGTTTTCTAAAACTTTAAATTGAGGTAGTTATAACAAATTGGCTACTTCAGTACTTCAGTTGTACTTGCTCTATTTAAAAGTTATTCAATTATTCATAGAATAATTTTCTCATAATGATTAAGTGGTTCTTTTTAAATATTTAATAGGTTAGATAGATTATTTATTTATTATTATTAGACATTAGCTATGAATTTTTTGTTAGTTGTTTTATTAAGGTGATTTTCTTATATGGATAATTATTTTCATAGCTGTATTTTTGTACATTGATGTAATAATTATTTTAAATCACTGTTTATTTAATAAAATAAAGTTGTTGTTTTATAGGTAACTTCAATTCGAACTATTCTTTAGAAGGAGTGATCGTATTGATTAGGCATGGTGACAGGGGACCATTAACTCATGTTGTAAATGTAACGAACATCAATTGTGATGGACCGTATGACCCTTTATATGGTGCTTTTGAAAGTTATATTAAGAATATAACAGGCACCCCTGCCCTTTCTCAGCTGCTCGGAGTATTTAGAAGGATACATTCACCGTTACCAGCAGGTGGCTGTGATATTGGATTGTTGACAAAAATCGGAGCCTCGCAGCTGCTTGCGACTGGGAGAGTTCTTCGGGAAGTTTACAAGCATTCCTTGAATATAAGCAGCAGTCGTATAAAAGATGAAATCAAAGTATTCAGTACATCATACAGTCGAACCGTGCACAGTGCTCTTGCTTTTCTATATGCCTTTTTAGATGAAGAAGACTATCCAAAAATTGTCTTTCAGTCAGTTTCGAGTTTGACATTTTGCTTTGATGATTGTGCCTGCCCTAAAGCAAATTATTACCTGGATCAGTTTGTAATGGAAAGTTCCAAACACCTTCGTTCTCATCCAGCAGTTTTTAATTTGGTGAAGGCTGCTTCATCTATCGTTTATGAAATCCCTCATAAAAAGCTATCTACTGATCCGCACTCTTTGAAAGATGCTCTTCTGACTTACATATGTCACAACAGTAAATTGCCGTGTAAGTATTCATTTGCCTCTGACAGGTGTGTGAAGCCAGAGCAAGTTACTGGACTCTTTACCTACTTAAACTGGGAAACGAAACAATCTAGTAAAAGTAAAAATTTCAAAAGAGGATCATTGTTGCGAGCCTATGGTTTATTGAAGAACATCGTCGCACAGTTTCTCCAGATGATATCAGAAAGGAAACCTAAATTGATTTTATATTCCGGCCATGATAAAACATTGAGCTTCCTTACAAGTGCACTTGGTATAACAAGCGATGGAGTGTTTTCTCCTTACTATGCATCAAGGCTCATCTTTGAGGTAATTTGTATTTCATTTATTTTTTAAATTATTATAAAAGTAAAAACGATATTAATTTTATTACAGTGTGCTGTTTTAATGTTACATGCTCTTTTGTGATGCTTAATAACAATATTTACTCGAAATTATATTAGACCCTACTATAATTAAAATTCTTATGAAACAAATTGTTTATATTTTCCTACAATAAATAGAGTGATTTTGTAACTCTACAATTTAAATTTATTTTACTTGCAGTCGACTAAGTCTGAATCATTTGTTATTATTTTTTTTTTTCAGATTTATAAAAGTAAAGAATTAAAAGGTGGTACCGTCGGGCCAATCGGAAGCGATTATTTTTTCCGATTGCTGTTTAATGGTAAAGATATTACTACAAAAGTTCACTTTTGTAAGGGTGTCGCAAACCACCATCCTGCCAGGCAGCAGAACGTTACTGGCTTTAGAAACTCTTCATTCTTCCTCTGTCCTCTTGAATCAATTGTTCGATTCCTTCATGATGATTACTTTTCAGCTTTTAATGCAACAAACTTAAAAGATGCTTGTGCTCTTTAAAATTTACTCATATATTGTGTATTTAGAAGAAATATTTTCCTGTACAGTTCACGATTTCTTCTTGTAATTCTGTAAGTTTTTAAAGGTGTAAATACATTTATTTTTAGCATTGTAAATAAATGTAGGTTATATTTCTTTTGTGTATTTTGTATATAATGTACAAGTAAACTATTATTTTTGTCCATTCTAATGTTGAAATCGATTTAAGAAATCATAGAAACATCACAATATAGATATATATTTATTTAAAATAAATATATTATTGTTAGATAATACTTATAAATTTCTTCTAGATTTTGATTATTCTATTTATTCTTTATAATATTAAACTCAATCTATTTCTCTTAATATGTGAGCTTTTTTCTCATTCATGCTATGTCATAAAAACAGTGTATGTATAGTGAAATAAAAATTGTGATTATTTTTTTAATGTGTAGTATTTATTTTATTTAATTATAAAGTACCCATTAAGTCTATAATATTGAATAACTTCCCATTTTAATGTATTCATTCCGAATAAATGTTTAATAAAATACTATTTACTTCAGGTTTCTTTTCAATTTTTATTGAAGGGCAAAAATGGTAGTATAACATTAAAACACATGATCACACCTTAATGGTCTTTATCTATTGTATTTTTCCAACTTGTTTGTTTATTTAAAGGTGTAAAACCTTATGGTTATCAACGCCTATGGTATGTTATTAAGTTAAAAACACATTAACACTTACATACACGCACATACCTTCACTAAAGCCCACTTGCAAAAATTTAATCGAACAGGAGTTATAATTTAAAAAGAAGATGATGTGCTTTTAAAAATGTAAACAAATTAAATTTAATCTAACTTTAGCTTCCTCATCTGTGACAGTTTCAGATAAATTAGGAGACAGTCCTATTCATTTTATTGTTGGCAAATAGTGAGTAAATTCTTCAAAAATATGTTTAATCGTGAGAATGGACTGGCATGCTGAAGATGGCAGTTTTCTGAACAGGTGGGAGTGCGTGAGGAGAGTATGGCCTATTCTCTAGCGTAGTAACAACTTCCTTTCTAGTGCTGCTGCAGTAGGATGTCGAACATGATTTTATTACTCTTTTGATTTCTTTTAATTTACTCGAAGAGCTTACATCCCTCTTGGCCTGCCATGTTTCCAATATTTGTAATTTAAGGGGTCTAATGAGTTCTAATGGGGTAAGAACTACCATATTTTCCAACTTGTCCTTTGGTTATCAAAGAAAAAGTCTTGTAAAATCAGCTCCTTTAGGTGGATAGGCTTAGCATAACTGGGCCTCACTGTAGACAAAATCATGAAGATAGAAAGTGTTTCCTAAAGACACACAATGTATCTATTGTTGTAATTTACTATTTACAACCACTATATCCTTACTTCCTTTACTGTTGAAAATTTATTCCCCATCCCTACAGAAGGAAATTGGACATTCATACGGAAGCCTATATTTTTAGTTTATTGTTATATTGCAAAATAAATTAATATTGTATTACTTAATTCTTATTTGTTTACATTTGTACAAGAAAGTACAAGGTACTATATGAAATTCAAAATTAATAAGCTTTTGGAAAATTAGACAGGTAAGTTAATTTCTACTACAAATTAGTTTACTAAATCATATAATGTTAAAGCTAGAAAAGTTTAATTGAAGCCACTATGATACATCAGTTCTAATCGATCTTAATTCCATAATTGTATCACAATATCTTCTGCAACAACATCAAATATTTCTTTGGATTCATTTGAAAATTGGCTACCATTTCCAATTATTTTTTAGAATTTACTCTGTTATTCAAAATGATGTTGAAAATTGGAAATATTTTTTCTCCGATTTAGTCCACTGATGGCCCACTTTCTCTTGTATAAGAATATTCTCTCTCGTCAGGATTGATTTATTCTTTATTTTAATTTATGCTTCATTTATACATTCCTAATACCTAATAACCAGGGGTGTGGGGTGGAACAGGAGGGCAACTTCCCTTGATGGGCCACCTGTAGCTCAGTGGTTAAGACACAGTCTTACCAATTTGATGACTATTGGCGGTGCCGGTTCAAATCCGGCCTGGGACGTTGACTTTTTTCATTGAGTGGCGGTCCCACAAAATGAAGAACTTTGACCCCCAACCATGGTTAGGCAGTATAGGACTCCAATGGGAGTCTTGGCCAAAAAAAAAAAAAAAACTTCCCTTGAGGTTCAAGGGACTCCCGATCTCCAGAGTTTTTTTTTCCCCTTGGAATATTTCCAAGTATTCAAAAAATCCTAGAAATAACAATAATTATGCCAGAAAAAGAGGATGAAACAAAACTTTAGAAAATTTTAGATTTCAAGTAACCCATCTAGCTTCCTCCCTTCTACCAATGAGGCAGAGTATCCCTATCCTTAATTTTACTCCAGACCTCAGTTTTGTAATATGTAAAAAACTACTTAGTTCATCATGGATCTAATCTTCTACCTCCTGCTTTCCCTCCATCTTGATCCAGTAATGGCTTTTGATAGAGAATGGATCATATGACTCAATCAAGAGAAAAGAGAGTAAACAGCTGGACTCCATGTAGGGTTTCCTTCAAGTATCCAAAATGGTTGGCGCCTGGGTGAAGGATGAAGGAGGAAGGAAAAGAAAATTATATTCCTTAATATATATTTTTGTTTCATTTTTTTTTTGAGTCAATTAAAATTTTTCTATAATCAATCTCATAATTTCTGCAGCATTGAAGCAACTATTTTTTTTATATTAAAAAAAAATTTGCATTGTAAATATGAAAACAATTGGTGTTCTTACTAGGTGGGCATTATTAAAGCTAAATCATATGGTATATTTGCCAAACATATGTTAGCAACTACATTTGTTCGCCCGTTTCTCCTACAAAAATGGACTTGAAGAGTATTATTTTAATCTGGAAGACAGATAAAAAAATCAAACTACTATGATTTTTTGATAATGTAGAATGACAGGACACACAGAATCTACCGGTGGTACAGATCTAACCAGGTAACTAGCACCTTTAAATATTTTTTCTAAAATAAGGGTAAGATTATTTCTCGAATAAATAATTTATAAAAAGAAACGTCAAGAAACAAGGGTGCGAAACTCATTTCCGAGAAAATCCTTCCACTTAAGACATACCATAATAGCGGCCGAAAATTTTGTAATTACAAGTAATTACCGAATTTGAGGTTTGCGGACAACATAGTTATTTTCGCTAATTCATTAAGACGAAACAAATGGTCAGCGAACTCCTTGATCAGTGCGAATCCGTGAATTTGAATGTTAATATCCATAAAACAAAAATAATGAAAAATTCAAATAGAGTCGTCAAAATCAACAACCAAGAAATCAGTTGTGTTGATTAATATATTTACTTAAAGCAGTCCATCTCATGGACGTAGACAGAGGGGGTTTTTTTGGGATCTAAAAAAAAAAAAGAAAGAAAGTAGTGAACTTATTTGATATACAGTTCTTTCTGGAAACATGATATAGTTAGTAAGGTAATGGCAGGGGAAAGATGGAAGTGTCCAAAAAATCATCGGAGATAAGAAGTGCAAAACTGACTTATATTTTCATTGTGGAAGCGATTGGTTGAACCTGTTTGTTAACGATTTATATTCAGTTGTTTGACTTTCAATAATTTATTATGATTATAGGTAATAAAAATTCAAAAAGGAATGATTGAATTTTATGAAGTAGAAATAAAATGGTGGGAGTATTTCTTGCTATGCGGATCAGATATCTTTCTCTTACCCAAAGTTTCAGTAGGGAAGTTTGTTTATATATATATATATATATATATATATATAAAGTATGTATGTATGTGCGTAGGTGTGTGTAATGAGTTGGGTCACCCCCCTTGGCGAAATCCTGCCTACGCGCATGGACGAGATAGACAAGATACGTCGGTTTTTCGTTAAAGGTAAGATTCAATGAGCACAATTATTAAAATATAATAATCTATTTATATATTTATCTCTATAAATAATGGGGGAAACAAATAAAAAAGAACCTTTGTCAGATTTCATTCTTCCTATTATAACTTACAGTTTGCCATTTTAATAATCTCAGAATGTTTGTTGAAAATAAATCAAAGAAGGTAACCATCGTAGAAGAGATAGTTAATATTTTTTCCAGCAATTTCAGAAGGCTGATGCTCTCATCTTCTTCTATATTTTTGTATTTATGTTCAATAATTAAGTTTATGCACGATTTTCAAGTTTCATTTACAATAATTTATTGTTATTTTAAGTAATAAAAATTTTAAAAGTAATGATTGAATTTTCTGAAGTAGAAATAAAATGGTGGGGTATTTCTTGGAATAATGCGGAATTACATATCTTTCATTTAACCTACGTTCCAGAATGGAATATATAGATATATAACCTGAGTCCTACGTTACTTCGAAGCCAGCTGACTGAGGAATAGATAGATAGAAATGTACTGTACCAAATAAAGCCAGTATTTTCCAGCAGTCCAAACGAGTTAGATCTTCCTTTTTCTCTTTTTTTTTTGTAGTTTTGCTTTCACCGATACATAAGTTTTGCCCAGGAACGTTAGGAAACCGTGGGAAACCCGGGAACTATAGATACCGGAGTAATATTTATTTTCAAGAAGAACCTTTCATTGTTTTTTTCTCAGCTTCCAATTTTTTTTGTTCTCTATTTTTTAAAAAAATAATGGCTACCAACGGTATGGTCAGACAAGCCGTCTTGAACCTGGAAGCTTTAAATCAAAACGGAGACCAGAACTAACCTCCCATGGAGGTAACTTCTCCAGCCCCGGAAATTGCCCCACTACCGGAAGTTTCTCAAGCAGAAGCCTACGCCACAACACTTGAGTGGATAAAAGTACCGCCCAAGATTTGAGGAAGGCCGTTTCTGACCTCGAACTGTTTACCAGGGAAACAGGAGAACTGAGCCACTTCATAAAAGGAGGTGACCGACTTATAAGCCGAATTGGCGCGAAGTATATTGAAAATCTACTCGATAGTGAAGATACGGAGGCATTAAAAGTACCGGTCGTCTGCAGAGTGAAGAGAAGCATCCTAAATCAGATTAAGGCGGACGAGGAGACCTCTTGGAGAGTTATCAAGGAAAGATTAAATAAGGCGTTCGGAGGAGGAAATAGAAGAGCGGAGGTGGACCCGAATGGAATACCAACGACCAAGAAACATGTCCGACCCTTGGAGAAGGGGAGAACAGGGAGATGGCAGAAGAGAGCATTAAGGAGGAAGCAGTAATAGGCTTGAGTAAGTGGGGGCAAGGGGAACAAGTAACGGTTCATGTAATGGAAAAGATACCTCGGGACTATCAAGTAATTATAGGGTGATACCTATTAGACAAAGTACGTGCCCCGTATAAGGAACAAAATGGAGAAATGGGATATACAAATTGGAAGAAAAAAATATGGTTGCTGGAGACTCCTGAGGGCCGGGAAAGAGAGGATAGGGAGGGTCATGCAATGGAAGAGTTGGGAAGCCGGAATTTTGGAAGAATTTGACGATATTTTTTTAAAGGAAGGAGACAGGGTGGGTGCTACTGGAAAAATTGTACATGAGATTCCGCTGAAACAAGATAGGGTGACTTATGCAAAGGAAATTTGGTATCCCCAAGTACTTCAACAGCACATCAGAGAAAAGACATAGAACCTAAGAAGATAGAAGATAACCATAGACAGCACCTTATCGTACAATAGTCCTTTGTGGGCGGTACGGAAGAAGAGTACACCAGCAGATATCGCAGAAAAGTATCTATGTGCCATCTTCCGTTATAGAAGTCTTGTATGTATGTTTTTCTTTTTTTTTTTTAGAGTCGGTGGAAATCTTCAAAAGACACGGATTGGCCTGTACCTATCCGTGTGGGATTTTCAACCACTAAAACCTCCACCCAACACTTGTTCATTCCTCCCCACGAGACCACCTTTAGGCATTACTTCATAGAGGGAAATGGCTGAGTGCCGCCTAATTTTTCACTTCACATGAGTTCCTTGTTTTTCATGCTAATCGTACCATCTGAATCTCTATTCCGCTCTGGATCCTCTTAAGGACGACTATGGTGAGACTGAAGAGTCTAGAGCGTATGGGACACCACCAGTCACCTCGTATCTTCTTTGGCCAATGTCTGAAAGACAAATGGAATAAAAACAGAACTCTATCTTTGAAGTAGTCTGTAAGAACTCTCATAAGATAGACTGGCATCGACATAGTCCGCAAAGCATCTATTATACAGGTTCATCTTGCAGTGTTAAAAGCATTCTTAATTTCTAGAGTGATGATTTCTGCATAACACTTAGCACCTCTCCTCCACCTTGCTGGATTTTCTCAAATGCCTTACCCATAGTATCCAATTACTACCAATTGTCCAATATTGTCCAACTAATTGGACGATAGGTTGATGGGTTTTTGGAATAAGTACGAGGCGCTGTATTAGGAATTCCGTCCAATCCTTAGGCCCTGTCATTTTGTAGGTCCGAGGTGATGCTCTCTATCTCTTCCTGCGTGATTTGTGAAAATCCATCGTATATATATTGTCTAAACATCAAATAGTATTCGCCTGTTCCGGGAATAGAGTTCTGACAAAATTGTTCACAACATTCGATCTCGTGGGGAGGCTGCATCGTGCCTTTACTTAGGCACTTAAGTGCTATTTTGTAAGACCTACACCATATGGGTCTGCATCCACCTCATCACTAAGTTCTCTCCAGCACCGTCGTTTGCTTTCTTTATTGGATTGTCGATGGTTCCTTCTGGTTCTCTTGAATTCTTCCTGAAGCACGGAAAGAATGGTTTTTAAACAACCATTCTAATAATTATTAAGCTGTAATGAGTACATCATAACACTTAAATAAAAAAAATATGTGTGAGATACTCGTTCATTAAGTGATCTGTCGGAATGATGGACGTAAAGGGATAATACTCACGAACTACCAAGAAAATTTCGAAACCCGATAATTGGAAATTAGAAGTCGAAGGGAGACTTCTAGTCGCTGACTTTAAAATGTCTGCCATTCCGACTTATCCTTTAAAAGTGAAACTTTTAGATTACAACATTCGTTGACGATTTCATTATTTCAAAAAATAAAATTATATAATTATTAAATAAAAAAAGATTGAAACAATATGAAGAAAGCCTTAACAAAGGAAGATAGTTTGACATTCGGCACGGAGAAAGAACTAGAGAAAATTATATCAGATCATGCGACACGGTGTATTTCGAAGTATGAAAAAATAAATACGAGATTCTTTGAGTCTTTTAGATTCATTATTTTAAAGATACATGACTATCAAATGTTTTTACAATAGCATCAAAACTAGATTAGTATTCTCCCATTTTATCAACAATTAGCTGCGTTGGGTTCTTTTGGTCGCTTCTATCACAGAGTGATCAAGTGAAATTTTGAAATGGATTTGAATTTGGAATTTACTTTAACTCATCCAAAATAATTATTTTTTATTTTATTTTCAAATCCTCTTTATTGATATATAATTACAATTACAAATATATGATAATACAGAGTATATATACATATTACATACTGACTTTGTTTGCCGTATGGCAGTATAAGTTGAGTTACAGGGTCCGCTGAAGGCGGTTTAACATTGGTAACATACTAGTCGGGGGCTAGCATAGAATGGAGAGGGACCATTCCGGCTGGTGGTGGTGGTGGTGGTGTGATGACCTCAAGCAGCAGATCCCGAAGTCCTTCCCTCGGCGAGGACGTCTACTAAGGGGACAGTGCTTTGCCACCTCCCAGGTCTTGGTGGAGGGGCGATATCTCTAAAAACCGGGTTGGCACAGGCCTTAAGCCCTTGCTGCAGCAGGATTTCCATTTCGGCCATCTTCGATTGAAGGCCTCTGATATTATAGTTGAGGACAGTGTGCTCAACCATGACGCTGTTCCATCATCTTAGTCATGGTATTGAGGAGAGTCATCACCATCGTCATCATTTGGTCTATCCTGGAGCACATTTTCTCCATCAGGGCTGTGATCATCGAGGTCTCCATGGTCGGGGTTGGTTTCGGCTAGGGAGTCGTAGGTTGTCGTTGTGGAGAGGACAGTACCGGTGGTCCTCGTACAGCGGTGGTGA
Organism: Halyomorpha halys; assembly: GCF_000696795.3. Taxonomy (NCBI): domain Eukaryota; kingdom Metazoa; phylum Arthropoda; class Insecta; order Hemiptera; family Pentatomidae; genus Halyomorpha; species Halyomorpha halys. The sequence goes on from NW_027109445.1 coordinate 1,101,089, forward strand.
AGGTGAGGTCCTTACGGACTGCCTTGCTTGGTTGTCTGGTGGATGCTGGTGCAGTTGCAGAAGTTTGTCTTTTGGACCTTGCCGCATTTATTAGGGTTATCCTTCGTTCACAGCTTTTAAAAGATGCAATGTGTTTTTCATTGCAGTGCTTACAGAGGGGCGGTGTTGATTTTTTAGGACATTCTTCAATAGGCAGACAGGCGACATTGCGACAGCAGTATTTTTTGGTATGGCCATACTCAAGGCATCTGTGACACTGTACGGGTCCACCATCTTCTTTAAATTTAGAGACCCTAAATCGGACGTAATCAATGGCCTTGAGGGGTTCAACATCCTCAAGTCGCACTGATGGATGATCTGGATCGCTTCAGTTTCGATGGTGCGGTTCAGACCATCTCTCTTTATGAGCCTACGACCCATTCTGAAGCCACGTAGGCGAGTTTTTAGCTTTTCTGTCATCTCTTCTATGGGGTGGCTAAGGTCAAATCCGTGCAACACGAATTTCTTTGATCGTTTTGTGCCCCTAGGTGCGAACGTGTGATATCGCACATTATCATGGTTTTTAAATAGTTCAATGGAAGCGGTGTGGTCTGCTTCGGTAGTAAGGTAGAGTCTAGTCTCCCTTTCAGAGTTGTTAGTGGTCAACTTGCTTACCCCAACTGTTGCCAGCATCTGCTTCAGTGATATAAGCGATACCGCTGGTGCGATTATAACTGGTGGGGGAGGCCTGGGCTTGGGCTCTTCGACGGTTAATCCCAGGAATGTGTTATCATCCCTGAGTTGAAACTCAGTCTTCCGTTGCTTGGCTGATGGGCGCGGTTTAAAGCAGTTTCTACCGCTAGCAATCTCCCAGTCTTTTTCTTCATTCAGTGTCTTGGCTCCTCTGTGTTCCCAAGATCCATAGGGGTGTAGACTGCTGCTTCTCCAGGGGTGGCTGAGGTGCAAGGGTTAGGTTGCGAGTGGGCCATGGTTGATTCCGGCGGACAGCTGTCTGAAGCCGGCAGGCTGTAACCAGCTGGCTGCGGCCGCAGTGCTGACTAAAGTCTAACGAATTACTCTAAACAAACCCTTGTCTAAAGTAGGGTAATAAACCACTAACCTGTCCAATAACTAAAGATCCAGGAGTCTCTGCAAGAGCCTTCAACAGGAGACACACAGATAGCAGAGGAACAGCAAGCAACAAACAGGAATTTAGGAATTCCAGTATTCTTGGAAGTTGGATAACAACAAAAGAGCTAACCTTAACTTAACCTAAAACCGTGTTATCAACACGGTTGCTAGGTCAACACCAAAATAATTAATTGAATAAATCCAAATTTAAATTGAATATATTACAAAAAATCCACGAGAGTGGCAAATAAAAAAACATGTGTCAAATCAACCTCAGTGTTTAAGTGCGTAAACATACAAACTTAATCACCAATTGATAACAGCTCCAACCCAAAGCATCGATATCCTAAATTGGGTGTCTGTCTCCTATCAACTGAGTTAAACCTTCTATGCAATGACGACAGGTAATTTGAAAAGTGAATTCAAAAATACATAAAAACTGGAAAAATAATCGTAATTTTACCATGATCTAATAGTTTCGTAACTTTGTTAATATTTAAAAAATGTTTTATGTTTAATATTATAATTCTTTTGAGTATTTTTTATAATTATTTGTGTTGAAATTTCTTTTTTATAAACTCATACATGCTTCCTGACAAATTTCGTTACATTTTATATTTCGTTTGGTAATAAGTAATTCATTTTAAGTTCTTCAAATCTATACTCAAATTGTCTCTGGTATATAGTAGACATGATAATAACTAGAAAAATCTTAGGATCTTACCTATTTAAAATATACAAAATAAAGAAAAACCTAATTCTAAGAGAATGACCAATTACTTTGCGCTATTATAGTTTGGGTTAAAAATACCTTAATTTCGGTCTACACTTTAAAATACTTAACCTAAAAATACACTGCTGATAAAATACCTAATTATTAATGCTATATTATATTATTAATAATTATCAGTTATTAGTGCTGTAAAATAATACTAATAAAAAACGTAAACTAAAAATACCTTTATTTTGGTCTTCATCACTTTGACTAATTTAGGTTAGCTTTTGGACATTAATTGAAATAAAAAAAAAAAAATTTTAAATATAGAAGGGAATGGTAAAGTAAAGCATGACTACAACTTAATACACAATTGAATTTCTGAGCAGAGGATATTTTACAAATTAAACGCTTTTATTCCTTTGACTTGGATCGTAATTCAAATGAAATGCTGTAACATTTGTAGCATACGCTGTTTTTTATCGTAATGATATTCACGATATACATATAGTGTTAATTCTTATAGGTTACAATGCGAGTAGAAACTATGATCAATCTGGTAGTCACATGCGCAGAACTCTGTTTTTTGTTCTAAATCCTATACCCTGCGCACGACAGTTTTATGGTAATTACGAGGTGTGGATGAAAAGTAATGAAAATGATTTTTTATTTTCCAAAGTTTTAATTTTTTTGAAACATCAATGTTTTCCCCTTCAAAGTAGTTCCCTTGGGCTGCTACACACCGATGGAGATGTAGTCCACGCTGTTGGAAGCAGCGCTAGATATCTTCAACCGGTATGGTCTTTAGCATGTCCGGTACACTCTTCTGGATGTTTTCTCAAGTCCCGAAATAACATACTTAGAGGACATTTTTCAGTTTAGAAAAAAGGAAAAGGCCACAGGAATGCCTTTTGAGGTGAAAAATTCTGTAATGGAGAGGACAGTGTAACATGTGGTGTTGCCATGATGGAGCATCCATTTGTCTGCAGTGTCTGGTCTCAAGCGAATGACCCTTTTCCTGAGCCTTTCAAGGACGCCTTTATAAAAAAACTTGGTTAACAGTTCGACCTAGAGGAACAAATTCTTTGTGGACAATTTTCCTTCTATAAAAAAAAAAAATCAGCATTGGCCTTCCCGAACGACGTTCATCTTCAACGTGTTCTCTGCCTTCCAAAAATGGTTTCTGCCTACGGAAAACTTAAGCTCGGGATAAAGAATGTTTGCCATAAGCTTGTTTTAACTTTACAAACATTGCACTTGTAGTTTCTCCAAGCTTAAAACAGAATTTAATAGAATAACGTTGCTCCAAATTCTGCTTTTTCATTTTGCGTGACGCACAACGTCACTAATAGCACGAAAATCAAGTAGTAAACGGATGGAGTTGTAACTCGCACTGAGCTACGCCAGGGTACTGATACACGCGCACTATCAAGGATCACCAGATCGCTTGTTGTCTTGCCAGTCTCATTACTTTTCTGCCACAGCTCGAATGACTCGTGTTGGAACCAGCCTAATATTTATTCTTGGTCAATTTTATCGTACTTAAAAATAAAACCTTTTCCATAATGAATATCATCGTAAAGGTGATACAGATTTGATATCCGCCATTTCAAGGTCCGATAGAGGAAGCAGATCAGCTCCTGCTCCATTCCACCTTACTGAACGACACTATAGGATGCGAGAGAGCCTTCCAGTTAGGCGCGAACCCGAATGCCTGCCAAGATAACAAGGTGACTGCCCTACACATTGCAGCAGAGAAGGGTTTCCCCGGCATCACCAGTGCTCTCATCAAAGGCGCAAAGAAATCGGGTAAAAAATTGAACCTCAATCCGGAGACCGTCTTCAGGAATACGCCACTTGTCCTCTCTATCATGCATGATAACATTGAGGTGAGTCTTTAATGTAATTAGTTATCTTGTTATTTCGCAATCGAATCATTTCTTGATGAAAACTTGATTATAATGAGTCTATTGTTCAATTATCTAATCTAGTGGTTTCCAACCTGTGGTCTGCATGAGGATCCGCTAATACATGTTTTGGAAAGGATTTATAGTTAGAACTATTTTATTAATTATATTTCCTATTTGTGGCTTGGGTGCGATTCTGGATGCTAAAAGACATATACCAGGGCATTCAAAAAGTCCTGTCGTTTTTCGTTTGTTCGTTGTTTATTTTGATT
>NW_027109445.1:1106297-1153342 GCF_000696795.3 Halyomorpha halys
AAAAAACGACAGGACTTTTTGAATGACCTGGTATAATCTTCTAGATATAGCTGAAAGATTTTGACCAGTAAATGCGCAATAGAAGACTCAAAATGCACTTTTAAGCTATCTTGTTGTTAAATATTTTCCGAGGAAGACTATCCCTTACCCCATGTTAGTAGACGTGGGCCGCGCTTGAATCTATCGAGCTTAGTTGTCCGCTTATTCTATGGGCTGGTAACCACTACTCTAACCCAACAGGTGACATGCGAGATGCCTAAGGGAAATTATTTTTAAACTTAATACTAATCAAATAAAAATATTTAGCAAATCGTAGCTTATATTAAGAATCGTTTGACAAGTCAAGATTTCCATTTAAATAACGCGTAACCTTGACAACAATAGATTTGTGGCTGTTTTTGAAGCGGATTTTTTGTCTTTAAGTCTAATATGCATTGAGCTAAGGCGCTCGGTCGTAAAACATGAGGGAAATAGATTGTTAAGTTATGAGAATAATATTTGGTTCTTAGCTCCAATAAAAAGTATATCACCCAATTATTTTGAGTGTATTGAATAATAAAACTTTTACTAGCTGATTCTCATAACATTTGTTTTGTGGACATAAAAACAAATAATAGAGGAGGATTACTTGGAGATGCATACCATGTTTTATAATGTTTGAGGCACTCAGTAGTGAAACAAGGTATCTGACAGTAATTTGAACTTTTTCAACTATCACGCAAGATCTTGTGCGACAATGCTGCTACGACAGTAGATACTATCATGACAGACCTAGTGGGTGTAAAATATGGTAACTAGCAAATACCATGTTCACCTTTGCACATATTTGTATTCTACGGAATAAACCAAAATATTTGTAAGTTGATTCCAAATCATAATTTGTGTGTATATTTCGTCAAGTTATTACATTCTTGAAGATTAAAAATCTATTTTTGTAAAGCAGGTAAAATGATGAAGATACTGTAAAACATGTTATCTACTGCACATACCATGTTTCACTTCAAACCAGGTACTCCCTCACCCCCTCGCACCTCGCTGAGTACGACCATGTTTATAATAGAACCTTAACACCTTAACTCCACTCATGTCTCCAATTATTTCATAACTGATACACAAGATTTTCAATTGTTTATCTGTTAATCTCGACTAATTATTTGTATTTATCGATTATAAAATACTGGAATTAATGACTGTGTTAACTGAAGATAATATAAGATAAGATAAAGATTCTAAGTCAAATTAAAAATAATCCAATTGTTACAAGTAATAGATGGATTAGCTAGCCATAAACATTTTCAAATATTAAAAAAATAAAATCATACACTAATACAATAGATACTTAGAGCCGACATGGCGCGACCTAGCAGTTATGACGTAACCCCTATTTAGATTAGACAAACGTCCTATAATGAAATATAGGAACTTCGATGTTACAAATGTAATAACAATGCCATATATTGTATTATTCATAAATGTATTATAGGGATCAATTAAGATTTTAATAGAATCTTCTGATCTACTAAAAACTAACGTCTCACACATAACATCTCTGGATGGCCTTTTTAAGCCTAGAAGGATGTCTAATATAAATCTGACTAGTCAAAGTGTCAGTATTCCCTTTAGAGATCCACCTCTCGGAGGTAATGAACTGTAATTGGATCAGTATGTTCTAGTGCTTATTATTTAAATAAGTTATTATTATTATTATTATTACTGTTGTGTTATTTTTCTTCTTTTTTTTTTTTTTAATCTCCCTCCCTTGCCATTTCTGGCATACGGGGTGCGGCAGCAGTGGTGTAGTCCGCTGGGGTTTGCGCATGCCACTCCCAAAAATTCATATTTTTTTTTTTATTTTACAAAATTATTATTATACAATTATAATATTAGGGGGGGGGTCCATTTTAATTATTATTGGAAACAATTTTAACTGTGGTGGAGCCCAGCTCGTTGAGCGCCTTACTGATGGGGCTGCACCCGTCCGGTTGCCTTCTGCAGTATGCTAGCCTGGTCCAGCCCTTCCGTCCTCAGTTTGGGTCAGCTTCCTTTTCTTCCAGTGGCACGCCGATGTCGGATGGCCAAGCCCTTCCCATTGTGAAATGAGTGGGGCCCACCACCTCCTTCCACCCGTAAATGAACTCCCTGAAAAAGAGATAATTTTCTTCTTCCTTAAACCGGGGAAACGGGGACCGTCGAATCCGACTCGACGAAGGCGAAAATACCGGTCTTTCTCGACAGCCTGGCTCGGTGTCCTTCCATGGCGGAGCAATCTACTACTACGTGTTCTGCAGTTTCAGGAACTCCGCACGTGGGAATCCGGGGGTCGATATTCTTCCCACAGCTCTGCAGCTTTCCCTGAAACCCCCCGTGTCCTGTTAGGATCTGTGAGACCCAATAGTCCGGGAGGACCCACTTAACCTTCAAAGTTCAACTTCTAGAAAGTACGGTAGGGAAGAATTTTCTCAGAGTAGCGCCTCCTGGCTTGCTAATCACTGTCAATACCACTCCTCTATTGAATCCTCCTGTAGCATTTTCTTCCATAAGTTTGGAGTCTCGCCAATCCTCTCTCGGAGATCCTCCGGTAGCGCTACCAGTCCCTGCCTCTTTACTTCACATTGAGGTCCAGGGGCATCGCTCTGGCCAGCACTTGCACCCCCTCATGTGACACCGTTCTGTATGTCTCCGTGACCCTCAGCAGAGCCAATCTCTGTATGGTGGCCAGTCTCCTGTTCTGTGCCTGCGTGAGGTTTCGGCACCACGCAGGGGATGCGTACCTCGGAATACCCAAGATCACACCTTTATATATGGTCATCTTTGCGAGGTACCTGAGGCCCCAAAACGCACCCCCTATTCTGCTTAATCCATTGAGTGACAGGGTCACCCTGTCCTTTAGATACACCAGGTGAGAAGTGGCATCAAATCTTCTCCTTATCCTCACACCAAGATATGTCACTTTCTCACCCAGTCTAACCCTCTCTCCTTGAATATCCAGTGGAATAGGATGAGCCCTGTCCGTGGAGCCTCTTATGGGCATGGCCTGAATCTTGGCTGCTGCCATACTCAACTTCCTCTTCTTATTTTTCATATTGTTATTATTCTACTCTGCCTTTTCTGGAACTCTCCTGTTTTCTATTATCTCTGTCCTTTCACCAACACCTAAAGTGAATACAGTGAATAGAACTGGCTAACCCTTCTCTTCCATAACCGAACACCTTACAGAGTGGAAACTCCACTTCCATTGGACTTGCCAACTCCATCACAACCGTGAGCCAGTACTTTATGGGGTGAAGTTTCCCTCCTGTGAGGATTTATGGCGAATATCTGTAAAACTCGCCTTTCATCCAGTTATTTCACCTCCTATCCAGCATATCTTACTCCCTAATGAAAATGCATTGTCGAGGATTTCTGATGTAGAAATGCCTCACCTCTGTATTAGGTGCAAGAGCTATTTATACACAACCTTTTCAAAACATACAGCATATCTGAAAATCAATTTTGCTCCACCTTGTGTAAGCCAAAGTGTAATCTCTACTAGACTAATATATATTAAATGTGCCAGTTGCTAGGTCTGAGAAAGAACAAATTTTATGCTTTTTAGGGTTTAGGGACTATCTTTCATAGGAATGTTATAAGGAAATCAAGGGAGAAAGGAGTCTAACACAAACTAAAGAGGCCCGGGTATTTTTGAAAGTTGAATCAGGAATTGGAATTGGAATATATCAATCTAAGAGAATTAATATTTACAAAAATTAATCAAATAATAACATCTTTATTAATAATAGATGGTATATTATTAGATGGGTGTCACTGAGTTAAGTCCATATTAATAGGTGAGTATTCTACCAAGCAATTAGCGATTTTCAGTTGCAAAAAAATTGGTTGTGGAGTTAAATGCATGAATGCATTCATACACATCTACTATAACTTTTTTACCAATTAACATCAGATAATCTGAGCTTTTATGTAGAATACAAAACCAGTGGTGGCTCATCAGGGGTAGGTCCACAAGTTTTAGGGATGGGTTGTAGGAGTGTGCTGGAACACCTATTTTCTGAATCGTTCTAGGTTTCAGTATATAAATACACTATAAAAGTACCTCAGAATGCACAGTGGAACTCTTTTATCCAAAGTCAGGAGTGAGGGTGGTTCATACTTAGTTCAATATCTGGCTTAGTGGTCCCTAGACCTACAAGTTGAAAACCACTGGTACAAACCAAACTGTTGAAATGTGCTGTGCCACTAAAACCAAACTTATATGAATTGGGAATTGCTAATGGGTGCTAAGTTTAATGGTTACAGTTGAAGGTATTACATAGATTTGATTTATAACTTGTCATACTTAGCATCATTGTACATATTGACAATTGAAATTGGGTATCAAATAAGGAAATAATAATATGAGTCATTGAGACTATTTAAATTGGAATTTTACAGTTAGGAACTGTTGATGAGAGATCTAGTAATAATCATTTCGAGTTCATTGTTATATTAGTTTTTTTATATTTATTCTTTGTAGGTTATGGAAATGTTGCTGGCAGCAGGGGCTGATCCAAACAAACCGCATACCTTTGAAAGAACTCCGCTACATATTGCAGCTTTCTTTGGCAGGGTCAAAGCAACTATCATACTGATTGATTACCATGCTAATGTAAGGTCTACTGTGATAGTTAAGAAGTAGGGCTTAGAAATTTAGATTAGGCTGATACGGTAATTGATAAACCTTTATGAATTCATTCTAACAATAGAAAACCAAATTCTAGACCTTTATTAAACTGAGTTTACCTCTGCTTTAAATAATGATAGAGTAGAGAATAAAATCACTCCCAAAATCTTTGTTAAATTTCTCAATGTCCCACACTTTTTTCCATAATGTTTTATAAATCACTAGAGGGGGTTCCATACTAAGGGGAGTCACTCTCTCTATCTCCCTTGTCCCACTCCTCAACATTGTATTTATTAATTTTACCTTTAATTCATTATTTGTTTATGCCCCCAATTTTTAAGTTGTTAAAATTATTAAAGCTTTAATTATAAATGTTTTATTAATAAAATCCCTGCCATACTTAATTAGAAATTTTCTAATGAAGTACTGTGGACTTTTGCTAAACGGAAATAATTATAAAGGGGGTTCAGATTTTTTAAAAATTCTGATTATTGAACAGGAAAAACAGGTCACTTCATAAATAACAAATCAATTTATCACCAATACGATTTCACACTGAAGATTAATTTAATGAAAAGGTTAACTATGTCCACTGATAAATAAATTTTGAGAATCAATATGTTTCCAAATTTTAATACCTAGCTTATATTTTATTTTAAATAAAACTATTTGGTATTTTTAACTAGATTTTTCAAGCCTCAGCACATGAGGTGTTGATAATACAGTTTCATTAAATGTTTGTATATATGTACTACATACATAAAATCAAATCTTAATTTTTTTTTAAAAGAGGTGATTCGTATTATAGAGTGGTCCGATCAAGCAAGAGTCCACTGTAAATTAAAATTGGATATGAGCTAGGAGCTACACAGTACAATACAATGCAGGGAAATTTTATTGTATAGCTGAACATCTTAAATAAGAGATAAATACATATATTTTTATCATGCTAGTCATGTAATTATGCTGTCATTTGTTTTCTTAGTAGCCTAATGCAATTTTGTATTTTTGGTTAATGGAATATTAATGTTTCTTATGTGAGCTAAATAATACTAATACTTTCATGTGGTTACCAGTCAGTCTACTCCTTTTTCCACCTCCAAGTTCCCACAAGGCATGGAGGTTTAGCCTCAGACCATTTGACCAACCAATGCCTCATATATTGGACAGATACTGCTATATTTTATGAACATCATCTTTAGGTGTGCCAGCAGGTAACTGAGTCCTGTTTATAATCTTAAGTTGGGAATAGCTCCTTTTTTAGGAAGATCTGCAGTCATTTTCGTAAAAAGGATTTAGTAGTTAAGTAAACTCTTTACTCTTTCTTTGTATTATTCTCCTGTCTCTGCTTTAAAGGCAGCTATGATGTGCTGGGCTGATAAAGTAAATGGCAACATCTTACTATTTGGCATGATATTCTTTCATGTTTGCTTTTTCATTTCCACAAGGATAGCCTGGGAAGCATTGGGAGGACAACTCAAGTAGAAGTTGCCTATCAATAAGGTTTGTGTTAAGATTTTCCAGACCTTTGTGATGCTAAAGATTTCAGCCTGATAATCATCCAGGATAAATTCTTACCGCATTCCTTAATAGGTGAATTAATCATAGCGACTTTACAATCAAAGACTTCATACTTTATCTCTATCACAGCACTAACCCCAACCATGATTAGATCCTTGCATCAACATTGCCACATACCAGTTCTGCTTCTATGGATTTTCTTTAACAAAAGTCTTCATAAAGTGATCCGGGGTTCATTACATTTTTAAATCTTTTGAATCAGAGTGAAGTTGAGCTGAAGAAGTAAGAAATAAAAAAATAACTTATATTAGGTTTTAACAACTTTTTATATTTGAGGTTCAGCCTTTGAATATTAGAAAATGAAGAATTTAAACTTTTTTTTTTTGTGAGAGAGATTGGTGTTGTTCTGATGCCCTAATGAAGAAGGAATATAAAATATAAAATAATGAAAGGGTATTAATTTATTCTTCAGCAAAACATATGTTCAGTTGTAGATTATACCCTGATTCAATTCAAGCAGTAACAATAATAGAGTAGGGTCTCTATTATTGTTACTGCTTGAATTGAATCATATCTGGGAGCTTGGGTAAAAATATTGTATTACACTTTAAGTTAACTAATATTTAACACTGTAAACAGCTCATATATGTTAGCAAATATTAAATAAATGAAATAAAAAACAAAACAAAAAACTTACTCTTTGACCCTGAAGTTTTATGTGTCCTGTGTCCCAGAATTGATCGAGGATGCACACCATCATGTGTTATTTATAAACACAGGCTATCTGTAACATTTCCAAAGAATGAGATATAACTTATGTTTGATCTGTCATTTTTAAAACATAATTATGCTTTAGTAGTACTAGTAAGTGAACTATATATGGCAAAGATGAAAAAGTATAAATGAAAAAAAAGGTGTTTATATACAAGTGTAACTAAAATTTTAATAAATGAAAAATAATCAAAATTAAATTACTAATAATCCAACAAGGTATGTGATATAAAATTATAAGGGTGGCTATGTTGCTTGATCTTACTGGATTTAGGTAGGTTGGAGAGTTAAATGGACTTTATTTTCTGCATTCCTTTCCCCGTTCTGAATTGATTCTCTCTGTTCTCTGATTTATTCTCAACCTACGGTGGATATATGACTTTAATTACTCCATTTCTTTATTTCTGCAAGACTAAAAATAAAAAAAAATTATTGAGAGTGCTCTATAATGTCTCTCAGTGATGTTGACAAATGCCTTACCTTATATAACAAACCTTAGATTATCGATTACTCATTATGAAAAATCAAATAAATAATACAAGTATTCCAATCATTAGCGAATAATGAATACTCTCTATGAACAATCTATAGAGTTTGAAGGAAACATTCGAAGACAATTAGGAATACATGGTAATAACTGAGGATAGTTACTAGCATACACAGATGGTATAGATATTTTTGCTAGATTTCTTTTCACATTATAAAAAGCTTTTTTCGACATGCAAGCCGTTCATGAAATAGGCCCAACAATTAATGAAAGGAAGATTAAGTACAAGCGTACTTGTGGTACGGAGATAACAGATCCTGTTTAAGGATTGATAGAGTTTGGTTCCTTCAAGTTTCAGGAGTTTGACCAGTTTACAAACCTATTGTCTATTGTTAGCTCAAAAATGTAGTGTTTCACTTGAGATCAGTGTTACTAGGAGTTATTTTGGGCTTCAGAAAGATGTCATCAGCCAGTTTATTATGAGAAGAATGTGAATATTACAAAATGCTGATCCATTCTGTTCTCATGTATCTTTCTCTGAGAATATAAAGGAGAAATCCTAATCTTAGAGAGAAAGATCCTTTGAAGAATATGTGGTTTGGTCAAGGTTGGTGACCATTGGAGCTAACAGAAAAGCATGGAAATACATGAGCTATGTCGGGAAGTTTACATTATCAGACTTATAAAAATCGAACATCTCCTCCTGGCTGGATCAATTTAGATGATACCCTAAGACGAATCCTAGAATGAAACCTCCACCGAGCAAGAGGTAGAGGATGGCCAAAACTCAGATGTGAGGACTATGTGTCACAGGATGCCAGAATACTGCTGAGAATAAGAAATTGGAGAGTGTTGGCACAGTATCTGATGTGGCACAAGCTTAGACAGCAGGCCATGGCTTAATAAGCTGTAGTTCCACAGAATAATTAAATAATAATTTAAATAGATTAAAGAAGGTTAAAAATAATTAAATCTATATTTAATCCTTTCATGTTTAGTATGATGGAATGTATTGCTAAAGTTCGATAAACTTATATTTTCAACAATAACATTTTCACACCTATTTTAAAGCAATGACTAAGATTTGTTAGGCTTCTATGAGTTAAACACTTTGTCCTGTTTTTATATAAAAATCTTCTCTTTGTTTGGTATAAGAAATAAGTACATTGTTTAATGTTTTTGTTTATTTGTTTTAACACTTCTCTACACTAAATAGGACACGAAGAGCTGTGGTTACCTATCTGTCTTAACAGAAAAGGATGCTCTATAATATAGCTTGCTTTGTTATTTGTAAATATTTAAATGCTATGAATCTTTTAAATTTTTGTGTTCATAACATTTACTGGTGAGAAAGAAAAACAAAACTAACTTATTACAGCTAATATTTGTGGGATTCATTTTCTGTCCACTCATCACCAGCACATTCGGATCTTTAAAATTTGCTGGTGATCATTAACTCTGATTTGAGAAGTATTTTATTTATAATCCTAGAATGACTTGACAGTAGGCTACCAATAAGATTACACCTACAGATGAACGTGGTGGACTGCTTTGATCAAACACCATTGTCACTAGCATTGATAGCCCGTCACAGTGCAGCATTGGTAAGACACTTGCTGGAAGGAGGAGCAGATCCCAACTTCAGGACCAAGTCGAGCATGCCCATCCTCTCACTTGCAGTCCTCTCTTGTAACAAGTATAAGGAGTTGAAGAATGTCAATTTTCTTATCAAGGCTGGAGCAGATGTGAAGGCTACGGATAACATCAAGTTGGACACCGCCCTTCACAAAGCAGCACAGACAGGTTACATAAAGTGCATTGATCTCTTGTTAAGGAAAGGTGCAAACATATTTGCCCAGAACATCTATGGGCATACTCCTCTGAATATTGCTATCAGGTACAAGAATGTTGCAGCTGCTATTCATCTCTACCAGATTGAGGAAGAGCTTGAAGAAGAAGAGTTTAATAAGTTGACGCCCATAGAAGAGAAGGCCCCAGTTATCCAAAAATAATTGTAAATTGCTTGATTTCATTCAAGTCACAATAAATATATTATTCATTCCTAATCAAGGGCTACACGATTCATGTAATACATTTATAAATATATTATGATATGTTCATCTAATTTATCGAAGATTTTTGCCTTTTATTACAGAATATAAGGGATCACATTAATAGGAAATTATCATTTTACTACAATTCAAGCAGGTCTTGTCTTACTGAGGTTCATTATGTTCTTTATGTACTTCTTGTCTTATCTGAAACTGAATTATGTGAACCGGTTGTATGTAAGGGGATCTATCTTCTATCTATAATTACTTTTCTGATCAACATGTTTCTGTTTTGTTCTGAATCAAGGATTTTATTAGCATATTTTATAAGAGTATCTACAATTATAATATACAAAAATAATAGGAAATACAAAAACTAAAATGAAAAATTAAACCGGCTCTAGGTACTCAAGAGTTCTTTTATCATCTATTTTATAGTTCGGTATAATATTTTTAGCAGGGAATAGAATTGGTTCAATGATTGTTTCAACACTGATTATACTATTGTCGATTCTTGGCACATCAGAAAAAATAAAGCCTACACAAATGTAAATATGATAGTAATAACCTACCGGCTCTAGGTACTTAAGAGTTCTTTATCATCTATTTTATAGTTCGGTATAATATTTTTAGCAGGTAATAGAATTGGTTCAATGATTGTTTCAACACTGATTATACAATTGTCAATTCTTGGCACATCAGAAAAAATAAAGCCTACACAAATGTAAATATGATAGTAATAACCTAGTTAAAAAAGAAAAAATTAAAGGTAACAATTTGGAAAATAAAATACATTAAATAAAATCTCATGAATATGGTAAGAATAATGGGAAAAGAATATATAAAAATACAAATCGGTAATACCGTATTTGCCCGAGCATAGGTTGAGGTTTTTTTAAAAACTGACTCCGATAAAAGGGAGAGCCAACCTTTATAATTGGTTGAATTATATTTGGGATTTATTGGGGGAAATTTTATTTCAACCAAGCTCGGGACTTTTAAGGTACTTCATAGTTTATTTTTATGGGGGGAGATTAAATTAAGTTTACATTAATATGAGAAAATTATTCACTTATTATCACAAATTTTGGGAAGAGAAAATGCAATAAAAGAACTCGTTCAAAATGGAAACAGAAATAGCATAAATGTTAATTAAGAATAATAGCCTAATTAGGTAAGATATGTGTATATATATATATATATATTAAAATATGATTTCCAGCAAATACAGTACAAAATAAATATATTAAATAAGGCTGAATACTTATATTTAATTCTAAATTATTTAATAATTTTGACTGTGGCTTTTAATGGATAATTGACTAATTAGATATAAATGTTTTGACCTGTGCAGAATAGCCTGAATGAAGTTTTTAGAGTGGTTAAATTATATGTTTTCATAGTGGTATTGAGATTGTCCCTGAAGATGGCCGAATTGGCCGAAACGTTGGACGTGTAAAAGAAATAAAAGTTTTGAGACTATAATTGGATAGTGTTTTGAATTATTTATTAAAAAATTACCAGTCTCAAGAAAAAATTTTAAGATTATAAATACTTATGAGTTTTATATTTTGATTTATCTACACATAAATATAGATTTATTAGAAACTTTTTGTATATTTGAAGAGTTTCCAACCATCATCTTGATTAATAAAAGAAATTTGACATGACTTTACCAAACGGCTTAGACATTAAATTACATTTAACTTCAATTTAATTTTTTTAAACATATTTTTATTGCATAAAGATGAAATGTACAATATTTACTATAATATTTTGGAATATTACCCCTTATACAACAGAATTTTCCTGACACTAATTACACTTTGGTAATTATAACTCTCTATTTTACATACTATTGTGCTATAGTCATATGATTTGATACTTAACTGAATTACAGAATCGCCTAAAAATTAAAAAAATATTCAAGTCAAATTAAAATTTAACTGAATTTATTTAGAAAAAGCATTTTGTACAATTTATAAACATTAAACTTGATAATGATTATAAACATTAATGAGTCGATTCCGGATAAGTGCACATTTGAATAGTTAAAACAGCTATTTGAACATATTCCATGACAATGTATTTACATTATTATGAATATTTTTTATAAAAATTAAATAACTAAATTATTAAAATCATTGTATAGATCTAAAAAATCATTTACAACTAGGATTTTATTATA
Source organism: Halyomorpha halys (assembly GCF_000696795.3). Taxonomy (NCBI): domain Eukaryota; kingdom Metazoa; phylum Arthropoda; class Insecta; order Hemiptera; family Pentatomidae; genus Halyomorpha; species Halyomorpha halys. Next base: position 1,117,976 of record NW_027109445.1, read on the forward strand.
TTTTTATTAAAAATTCTTTTTATTGAGTTTAAAATTTTTTTAATATTATGTTAGCCTCTTTTGTTAAAACATATGTTGGTTAAAACATCCATCAAACCCTTCATCATCGGCTCTTCAGTTTTCTTTCATAAAGTATTTTTTGTATAAATTAGTGTATTGTTCCAAAAAGATAAATGTCAATACTGTATGAGGGCCTATTCGAGCAAAATATGGGGTGAAACCTTTCCACAGTGCAAATATCCCTTCGTTTTTTGTCAATTTATATATAACATCAAAAGTGCCTCTATATTCAGGTTTTCCTTCATGCATTTTCATATTCTGAATTCTAAAAAAAAAAAAAATTATTTTAAAAAATAGCCAATGAGTATTGATTATTGAAATAGAGATGGAGGGAGGTATAGAGTATATCAGAAAAACAAAATTAAGAAAAATATAATTCTGTACATTTCACATTGGCAGCAACAATTTTTCAGTAAAATTTTGATAATTAATAAAAATTAATTTCTACAAGATGATGGGGGTTTGAAACATAAATAAAACAGGCATTGTTATAAAACAGGCAATACTTCTAATATGGTCTACTCCATGGGCATTAAAACAAGGAAGTAATAAAAAAAAATAGTGATAGTAAATCTCTGAATGTATTTCCATATGAACGAATGAATATAGGTCTATAACTTTAAACCCCATTTATATGGCTAAAAATGTAAAACTGATCATCATCATCATTATGTATTTCCAATATTTACAAAAGAGGAGAAACATAAGAGCAAAAGTAATTTTTATCAAGGATTCATAAATGGCAAAACTAAATATAACACATAAATTATAAATATATATGATTGAAAATTATACTAAACAATGTAAAGTTAAAATCATAAAATTATACCTGAACTGGTAAGAAGTAATCTTGGAGGGTGCGGACTATGATATGAATGAATGAAAACAGAAAGTTAACATCATAGAAAACATTTACCTCTATTGTAAAAGTATAAGTGAAATTATACTATTAAAATGCAAAAGAATTTGTTTGTGATTTTAATAAAACTTTTATAAATTATAAAAATATACTAACAAAATTATATTTTTATAATTTGTATATTGTATTAAGTTATATCATAGATAAGCCCCTGATTAGCTTCATAGAGACAATAAAAAGGAAAATAAAAAATCACAATAATTATTAATTTGTAATCAGCATGTTGTAATGTTACTCATATTTTATATAACGCTGAAAAATTGACATTAATATGGTATACCATTCAGAGGATTTAACCACCATCTTCAAGATTTAACCCATGATCAAAATTTTCTACAAAATTATAATACCTAAAAATCTGAAATTATGAAGAAGGGATGACAATAATTCAGTTTTAAAAATTGCAAGCATAATGACTAAAATAAGTTATATTTTATGATCAAGAATTAGATGAGGTAAGAAAAAGAGCATGGATTTAGCAAGAATGTAATCAAAATCAAGGATGATGTCGAACTAATGAGTGACTTTAATATTTCTTCATCCGATTTGTTCCATACTCTTATGTTCTCATACTTTCTCAGACTATAAATAAACTTTATTTGATCTAAAATGAACCAAATAAATTCTATAAGAAATAGTAAAAACCAGTATTTATATTCTATGGTTCTAACCAATAAATGTATAGAAGTAAATAAGACAGTAGAACTAATTTTTAAGATAGAAGGATATCATCCTTCCTTGGATTTTACTTATAGTTAACATCAAGCCACAATCGCTTACTGGAAGACAGTCGTAGTAGGTGAAGAGCAGTGTAGAGGTGGCTAGATGTAGTGGAAGAAACTTTAAAAAAAGAGTCTGATGGTTCCCAGAGACAGGAGAGAGTAGAAGAAGAACGACCCAGGTTCTGGTAGGCAGTGTAGTGCCAATAAATATTATAAATTTCTAAGAAATTGATGTAATAAAATAATCTGATCTGCTTAAAACTGTTACGACTTTAAGAGTTTCGAATATCTTCATCTGGGGGGGGGGAGGGGAAGGGTACAACGGGGCAATGGCAAAGGACGTTTCTTTAGTTGCCGCAAGAGCGCAAACTATGCATTTTTCTTGATATTGAATTGTTTTAGAACCATATGATACCTATTTTTTTAGCCATCATTAGGTTGTCGAAATGATGAGATCCGCTATTCCTGTTCTAGCAGAGCAACATCATACAAATACTACATATAACAACATTATAAAAACACTAAACAATAATGCATGTACTGGCTAGGCATAAGTTGAATAAAAAACTTGCCTCCTGTGTCGCCGACCTTTATATCTACAATTTAGCATTAATAAAATAGAATTCTTATCGAAATAATCTTCTTACCTGGTTTTAGCAATATCAAGGGGCAATGAAGCTATTGTTGTAAAAAAACCGGACAGCATGCTACTGCAGAAATGCAAAAATATTCCTTCATTAAAATAACCTGTTTTCATAAACATTTCTTTGGCTTGCGAATAGGTGGCGAGTTGGACCGCATTGACGACAACAGCTCTGCCCATGGTCGGCATGACACCTCTCCACAAAGTGAGGATACCTTCCTCCCTCGTTATTCGACCCAGCGCTGAGAATACATTAGCATAATTTCTCCTCTCTTCAGGTGGTAATTTACCATCTGCCGTCATTCGGATGAGTGCCACTTCTGCAGGAGTGCCGACGAACGCACCACAAAGACCAGCTAAGCAGCCCATTAACGTTTTTTTTAAGAATGTTGGTGGGGTGCCGTCGGGACTGAAAAAAAAATTATGATATTACTTATAATTTACCAAGCTCAATTTTGGGTTTTCAATAAGTTTTTCTTTCCTTCATATAATTATGTAAATATTTTTATACTAAAATAATCGAAGGCACGTGAGTGCCCACAGTGTTGTCTGCTTTAGAAACCTACAAGTAAGATGCCATTGAAAATATTTACTTGTTTTAGCTAAAGTAACCTATAAGAATATATCTATATAATTACGGCGTATTTGTTACCACCATTTTTTTTTTCCCTTCAAGCCTCCAAAATACAGCATCGAAACAAGTTTTGTCAACAAGACATGCAAAGGCTTTATCTTCCGGCTGGTTCTTTTCCACGGTAATGAACGATTTCTCATTTCCAATCAGTTAGTATGGCTCAAAAATTATCAGCTACGCCTCGGTATTATATACTTTCCGCATGTACCGCAAAAAAAGTTTCTCTTTTTAAAATCATTAGCTTTCTTTATAATTTCTTAAATTAATGCTTTCCCAAATCAACCAACTTTCCATATTGTATTCTAGCATATGTAAACACTTAAAAGAAAATTTAGCTACGTATCTGAGTATTGAACTCAAAAATGTTCTATGTTTTTGATGTACGTATGAGGGAAGCGACAACTTTGTTCCAGCCAGACCCACACTGCTCCTTCAGATACATCCGATGTTCCGGTATTTTTCGAACTGGGATCCTCAATCCAAGGAAGAAGATTAACAATTGTATGGTATTATCACCAGTGAACGAGTAGAAGGATTACTTTGGAGAGTTATGGCAACAAACTATGGTAAGTTGGCATCCTGAATCATCATCCTCCCTGTTTTTAGATATTCAAGGCTCCGTAATGGGGTCACAACTAGTACATGAAGCCTTTGCAAGTATCATCTCAACACATGGTAAGAAACCCGACAGATTCACGTAGATTTGAATTTAAAATATGTTCGATTAGTATGGAGTGACTACAATATTGGCACATCATGTGCCTTATGGTCCTAAAGCTGGATAGGGTCCATGAGACACGCCGCACATGGCCTTACCCAGCTTTTGTCGAACCCAGCTCTTTTATTTTTAGAAACAGTTCTAAACAAGATGGTCTCGTGTTGTAGTCAGTTGTATGTTGTAATTCGCTTTGATTCTTCTGACAAAACCCATTCTGTTCAGTAGCCTAGGTCACACGAGCACCTAGATAATTATAACCATAAGGATCAGAGATCGATGGGATAGAGAAATATACCTCCCCCCCCCCAAAAAAAAAAAAATCATTAAATTCATGTGATAGATCAAACTAAAGATTTTTTTATGACATTAGATTCGAGGTCAATATGAATGTCTCGATGTTTTTTTTAGGGTGCAAGCCATCTGAACGCGAGTATCTTAATATAGCCTTCATATTTAGCTGGATGGAAAGTAAATATTTAAATAGTTGCAAAAATAAAATAAGTGGAACAGATAATATATGAATAAACATAGATTTGAAGTATGTTGTTTCCAAGGAAACCCGTTCATTTTTTTTTTTTTTTATATAATTTCTTTTGAGTATTGTTAATGATTCTTGCAGCTGCTTGGACTTTTTTACATATCAGTTTAACCATCTAAATTCAGGTGAGGGACCAAGTAACTTATAATTTTGACTTTTTTAAACTTATCAAGAGGTGATACAATCTACCCTGCCATAGAGCACTTTAGTTTACATGCTATAGCCATCTTCATTGTACCTTTTTAAATTTCGTTTCTTGTTTATCCTTTAGGTTAGTGTTTATATTATATTTTGTATGACTGCTTAGCATGCAGTGTGTTACAACAACCAACTATATTTGGACACCATGATTTATTGTCAAATAAATTATTTTTCCCTATTCTTCTTAGATCTTCTTGTAAGTGTATCTCTGATTTTATCAATAACAAGGTCATTAGCTATCAAGCTTCTGCAGTCTTCTAAATCCTTTGTTGCTGGTGATGGGTACTGCTTTCAATGCATTGCTTTAGGCTTAGGCTAGTAGTTCCCTTTTAGTAGAAGTAGAAAATGGCGGAACCCTTTTGGTAAAAATAGAAAAAGATGGAACCCTTCTGGTAGAAGTTGATAAATGACGGAACCCTTTTGGTATCAGTAGGAAAATAACATTATCATTTGATACAAATACAATAGTGATTCGTCTTTTCAGGAAAATCTAAGAAAGGCGAAAAAAACAGAAAACCTTGCATTTCTCTACCTCTTATCCGGTATCTTCTCTAGGTCCTTTGCTATCCGCTGAACTTCCGGGAACGGCTTTTCTCTTCTCGCATGGTAGGACTGGATGGATTATTCGATTTCCTTACACTCAGACAAAGAAAGCTTGGTACTATGAGTAGGTCCAAGTCATAAGCTAGGGGGAACTTACCGTCAGTAATATATTCGTTACCATTGATATGTTTCTTGGTATATCATCACAGACAGCAAAAAAAAAATACTAAATACCAATAGTAAAACAATCGGAACGCCGTAAGTAGAACACTGTTTCTTCAGTTTTGATTGTTGCATTAAGATGCACTGAAAGGAGGAAAGAGACCCAGAAATCCAGAGACACCTATTTAGCCACACTGACCAACCGGTGAGAAACTTCCTCAGATTGACCCCTTTCATGGTCTTCACTCGGTCATCATGTCTGTTTGTTGTATTGTTTTCTTCTTCCTAGTTGAGTTATCTTCTGCCTTCGTTGATCCTTTAGAATCTTGCTAGCTGGTCACGCTACTTGCGTTACTTTGTTCAGAGGAAGTATAGTGTTTACAGTGAAGAGTTTTTACAGGTTTTTTCGATTTTCTCCTCACCCAGATTCTTTCTCTGAATGTTTCGATTTGCAAGCAAATTGCCTTTCGATGACAAGCTACTGCCAGGTGTGAGAGTGCACCACATACTGAGCAAGTAGAGTCCTAGCAGGATCATTAGCCAAACGCCCTACAGCATTACACCTATAGCTATATAATCTGCACATTACTAACACTGAAAAATCTGAGCTTTAGTTTTTGTAAATATATAACATTAAATAATATTATGTCCATTGAAAAATAGTTGTGAGAAATTGTACTCTACCTTGACATGTAGCTAAAGAGCCATGTATAAACACCCAATCTAGTTGAAGAATATGTAGCCTGCCTCAAGAGACCGGCTGATAGACCATTGTAAAACGCTAAAGGACCTTCAGTTCTAAATATTTTAGAGATAGCATCGAAGCTGGACGTGTATTCTTTTTTGGCTGTTCCAACACCACTCAATTGCATTCGGTTCTTGACCAAATCCAATGGTTGGACGAATAGCGTTCCTGTCATCCTGAGTGAAGAAGCAACAGTTGTTTAAATGTGATTAAACAAAGTATCAATAAAAATAAATGACCATGAATAATAATATATTTGAAATCAACTCACCCAGCACCACCACCGATGATAAATTTCATATAACCTGGGATATCTTTGGGTTTCTCTTTTTCTTTGGCCATTGCTATAAAATGTTTGAAATATTACAACGGATTTGGAATTGTATATTTAAAAAAATAAAATCACTATAGTCGGTTGGATGGAATAGAAATTGTGGTTATGGTGAGAAATTATTATAATCCTACAAAAGCGTTCAATCACCTGATAAATATTTTTTCTAACAATGTGCTTTAAAGTTTTTTTTTTTCTATTTGATCGAAATTAATCTTCAAAATAGTGCTTATATACAAATATATATCTTCTCAAATTCTCTAAAAAACTCCACCTCCAGTCATTCTCATAACCCTCCATGATGGTTGAAATGGCAACAACTGAAACCTCCAGTCTTGTTTAATCTTCCAGGGTCGGAGGAAACTCAATTGTTGCCAGAGTGAGACTTTTTATTTTAAGTAATTATCAATGCATTCTATTTATATCCGAATTCAAAAAAGGAGTTTTCAAAAAATGGACATACATGTATCCCTGAGTTACATTTTTCTCCACACAAAATTTTATAAAAACATATTTTAGTCTGGGAATGCTGAACACTTTTGTACTACTTTTAATTTAAGTAATGACTGAAAAATATAAATTAAATATGTTTAATGATGGTTTAGGCAATAAGTATTGTAGTTGTAGGGTTTCCCGGAAGAAGGTGCACGGTCTCAGTTAAAATATATTTAGGAACCTATAATCTAAACTAGTACTGACTTAGGGTTGAAACTTTAATAGATATAGATGTGGTCCTAACATTATATTTCATCATAACTCGATACTAATCAAATAAACTGTGCAAGCAAAAGTGGCGCCAACTTTTCTGAATTAATTTCATTAACTTGATAGCGCTGTTCATAACAACTATATGCAACACTATTGTGTTATATGTTATATGATAACACTTGGAGGAAGGTGGGGTAAACTGGTAGGAAGTGAAGCCAAAAAGTTGCGGCAGAGGAGTAAAGGAAGAAAGAATACAAGCCAATCACTGGCTGGTTTCTTTTTCAGTTTAGATTACAATGGCGGACATTCCTTTTAATCTCAATGCAAGGCTAAGCCCCAAAGGCGTTGCATTTTTGGCTTCACTTTTTCTTTGCAGAAGAGTAGAGTTATTCCACACCACTGACACAACACAACCATGTTTCATTTAATCATATGCTCTACAAAGTCAAAGAAATAAAAAAGATTTAAAAAACAAAAAATGTAAAAGCTAAACTAATAACAAAAATAATGTATGTATTTTATGGTCAGTCTGATGCAACTCTCCATACGTACTGGGTAACGGGTCAACTTTATGTATCTGAGGAAAGAAGAGAAGGAAAGGCGAAGTAGAAGGGAGCCAAACATAATAAGGTGGCACACATCCAATCCTCTCCTATGGTGTAATGCTTAACGCTGGTCCCGTGGAGGGTGGATAACAGATGTAAGGTGGAGGTTTCAGTGGGTATAAAGGTCACACATGGATAGGCAAGGACTATCCAAGTCATTTGGAAGATCATAAATCCGTAGGGAGTGAGAATTTAAATTCGATGATGTCGCCAAGCAACTGTTTGTTCGAGTGAGTCGTTATTGAGTTCCAACAACATTTTCGAGTTTCTTCAGAAGATCGGAGCATACCAGATTAGTTGGAAATTCCGCCGACCAGATCCGAAAGACAGTGTCGTATAGAATGCTGTTCGGCACCAAGATGTGGGCCGAGTGACGGGCCTAATCCGATTATATAAATGTCTTACCGGACCGCTGTGACAGTCGCTATGGAAACAGTTTCATACAGTTAACATTCCCGATTTATCTAGTTTAATCGTATAAAGACACCATTTGAAATTTAAGCCGTTTCCAATTTCAGGCGCTTTTTAAATATTTCTTGAAAAAACTATCTTAAAAGTCTTCTCTTCCCGTTTTAAGCAATTATTTCAAGAGCGGTATAGGACCGCGGGGTCTTAATGGGGCGGGTCCGGCCTTTTAAATATCCTATAAAGGATGGCTTTTTTGTTATGTGTGTTATGATCTCCTCTTGTGAGTTTGTGACATATACATCGACCAACCTACTCGCTATAGTTAATAAAATGTCCACATACAGTGCGGTATAATGTTTGTAACGGAAGGAAAAAAAACACCACAAGGTAATAGAATTTTATAGAGTTTATATGCCACAAACATCTAGCTTGACCATTCTATTTGATCTGCTCGCAAAAAGAGTAAAAGTAAACCTCGCTGCATCTCATCGTCATCTAACAGGCTTGTAATCTTAATGATACATTACCTAAAACAAATATGCTGGAATGCATATAGAGTGAAAACAAGTGTTAACCAGAAAATATGTGCCGTAAACTCCCTGTAGCTCGATGTCATCTTAGTCTTTTTTTTCTAACTATTGAATATAAACGGGCAGCTAATATTTCATCGAGACCAGTTGAAGCTAATATAAGAAGAGTTATATAACCAACACTGCGTTACACGAACACCTATCTAAACCGACGAAACGAAGTGAGCATTCGGTACTTATGAATATTCCAGTCTTGTTGGTTATAAACAATCTTCCAGTCATTACAGTCTTGTTGGTTATAAACAATTCTGTAATTGTTTTTGCATTAATTGGATCACTCCTGTCGACTCACTCACTATCTCAAGAGAGAAAACGACTCCCCCGTAGATCTTCTTTTCCATTGTTTTTCAATTGAGGATTGGCCTAAATTTGTATAATTACGAATCAGTTTAAGGTGCCAAAGTTATACTCACAACAGAACATATGGTTGACGGGATAATGGTTAAGTATCCGATTAGTTCCACGTATAACAGCTGTTTAATACAATTATAAGAAAATTTATTTTAAATACTATCTCTATATTACAGTTTCACACATTTAAACTGGACTATAGAACTGTCCCAAACTCATAATCTAGTAATTAGATACCTCAACCTCATATTAGCTGGAGAACCACCTCAACAGATATTTGTCAAATGTAAAACAGACAGAGGAAGCAAGAACTTTGCTACTTTGCCTTGCTTGATCTTCAAGATATCAGCCTGCGACTGAGTAAATCTACCTAACGGTTGCAGTCACAGTGAGGAAAAAACCTATCTAAGATTTTACAAACCTAACGAACAAACGAAGAAGACAGAATGAACCAAAGAAAAGCAAATCAACATAAATAATTAAATAAAGAAATATTTATAGCTATATTGAACAAAGAAATTAATATATATAATAAAGGAAGAAATTAGAAAAAAAAAAAAAATTATGAAACAAATTATTTTTATGTATTAATAACAAAAAAAAAGGAATATAACTTAATAATACTCATACTATTTTTGTAATAAAGAACGAAGGAATACCACTGAGAAATGTACCATGCGCAATATGCATAAATGTCTACATCTAGCCTTGCCTGATGAGTGCGGAGATGTTCTTGTAGTACGCAAAATGGGGGAATGAAGTTAATGTATGTGGCTTGACCAGATGCTTATGATTTGCTGATAACAGAGCCGCTGCAGGGAAACTGCACTGTGGACAATCCACGCATTGTTTATAATCAGGGACTGTCTCTCTTTCACGCCAAATAGGTCGCGCCGCCTTTTTTTTCCGAATTCTTGGTCCACTTCCTTCTTTGTTGCAATTGGTTGAGGTATTCCATGTGCCAACGCGCCCAAAAATGCTGAACCTTTTGTTGAATGAGTTTCCAACCTTAGAGAGTGCTGATTTTGGAGGTGAGTGGTCTGCTAATCAGAAAATGTCCCGGAGTAAGACAATCAATGCTATCAGTTTCAGACTGTTGAGGAGCCAAAAGGTCTTGAGTATTCCAGGTGAAAGATGGAAATATATTCCATGGTAGATAAATAATGATTTTAGTCCATGACCTCTAGGAAGTAATTAGGGATGCTTGGTATCATGAGACAATGAATAAAGGAGCAAACTATCGCCCACCCTGATACAACCTACTCCGTCAATGAACGGTTGAAGTGGTCGTAGTGTTTCAGAGTCAATGAGTTGACAATCAGTAGATTTGAAGCGCTTCTGACCAAGCTTCAATAGAACTCTTCCAGTGAGCATGTATTCCACTATGGTTATCGGATCTTCCCTTCTAGGTTTGTGCTTTGTAGAACTATCTACAGAGCGTAGAATAGGAGCTGTGACACGTGCTGATCATGAGTAAGGAATAAATTTATCTTTCCAGTCGAGGATATCTGATTCTATGATAGTTTTCTTTAATCTCAGGGAGAGTTTTGGGATGGCTTAAGACTGGGATAGACCAACTAATTTTTTGTTTAGGAGAGAAACGTAATGAATGGGTTGGGACCTGATGAATTGTACGTTTTGAAATCTGAACTATCAATATTGGCTCCTTTGTTGTTTTTATACATCCCATAATTTCCATAAAAGTTATAAGGAACTTTAACGTAAACATCAATACTAGTATTACCCTGAGTTCTAGTTGTGCCTCCAGCAGCCACCAGGTAAAGTGTTGGAGCGCCATACTGAAAATTCCTGGAATCATGGCTATCATAGGCAGCTGGTGAGTTTGAGGTACACTCTTCTGACTTATACTTGATTCCTCGACAGGTGAAGTGTTGTCAGTTCTGGAAAATTGATTCTCATTCATATTACATTGAACTCTTTCTCGTCTAGTAGAAGTTGGATAGCCCATTTCATAATATCCAGAGCTAATATGTGACGCAAGCCTTAGTTGCAACATTAACTGAAGGTCTTCAAAGTACATCGGTTGTTGAATATATGGAATTCCCCCTTGGCCCATTATGTAATGATTAGTCACTAGTAAAAGAGGTATACCACAAGGCATATTAGTCACTACCGTATTTTTTCCTTTTCTTGATATACTTTTTGATTGAGACATTGGTTTTGATGGAGGAGTAATATGAGATGCAAACAAAAGAGTTGGTGTGTGATTGATTGATTCGGAGTGGGATATTGAGCTTAAGTTCAATCTTGCTTGAGAAGTTTCAAACTCTTTTGAGCTTGTCGATGATGACATGCTGCATTTAGATTTTCCTAAAGTCCCTAGTAGAGACTGCTGTTCAATTACAGATACCTTATGATGGCACTGATGCATGTCTAAACCCAGCCTTGTAGCGCAGCTTTCGGTGACCAAGAAATGCTGACTTCCAGTGTCAAGGACTGCGCGAACTTTCTCAAAGCAGCCTTTTGCATTCCTAACTTCTATCATCGCAGAACTCATTAAAAGTTCCCCATCATTGCTACTGCTTCTCAATACGACTTCGCTCGCTGGTGCCGCGTCTAAGGTGTTCCGTCTTTGGCAAGATCGATGTGTAAGGTGTGGTGCTCTGTCGCACATGCCTGGCATCTTCTCTGTGATGTACAATTATGGGTAGTGTGCTTTCCTGATATGCAATTAAGGCACCCATCCCAACTTTTGATAAGTGAAAAACACTTTGCAGGTGAGGCAGCTATGAATCGGATACAATATGTGGCTGGCATTACAGACAGTTAGCACCTTTTCGAACCGCTTTATCCTTGGATGCTTCCCCAGGTTGTTAACGAGGTGTGCGTATAAAGTCTACCAGATCCTTACATTTAGGGAATTCTGTAGAGAAATGTTTTTTCTCGAAACATCTTCGAGTTTAGGAATTCAGACACTTCAACACTAAACATAATAATATAAAGTCATCGGCATCAGGGATTTTCATTTGTTGAAATGAGTCGATACTTTCCCCTACTGTGGTGAGTAAATGCTCTATATTTGCAGCAGATGGCCGATTTTTAAAGGGGGTGAATTCTAAAACTGTAATCAGATAATAGTTAGCAAGCCTCCTTTTGCCATTGTATGTTGCGTTTAAAGGCTTCCAAGCTTGCTCTTAATGGATTTCTTGCAATCGATTTCTTTTATGAGAGCAATTGGTTGGCCCTTTAGACATGAGACTAAAAATTTGATGACAGAAAGGGACACCTCTTCATGTTTCAAGGACTGATATGTGTCCCTGAATAATGACCAGTCTTCTTGTTTCCCAACGAAAGAGGGTAAATTAATTTGAGGAACCCTAGCTCATACATTACGAGATTCATTGAGAACCGAACTTTGTGGATTAAAATTATTCAAATTATTAAAATTCCTTGTGGAGTGGGGTTCATGTGCATTTCATAAATGGCACAGGCTTCATAATACTACTGCTCAACATTTTTCTGTAGATTTAAATCTGTGAAAGGGAAATATGAGTTACTTTCCGTAACTGTAAGTTCTATGATTTTATCAAATAAGTTTTATGGAATCAAGATGAAAATGGGATTTCCTTAAATAAAAATAATTTGGAAGGATCATTTCTGATAAACCGCCCTTGCTCTGTTATGGCCTTGATTTTGGGGCCTAAGCTCTGAAGCTTAGTTTTAAGAGTAGTGTATCGGGCGATTTTATCGTCAGAAAGAGACTCCATTATTGATACGATGATAAAATGAAATGAAAAAAAAAATTGAAAATATTTGGGCGAGTGGTATGAAGATTACAAAAGAAAAAGTATGTACATATATAAATAGATATAAGAATTACAATTTTGTCTACTTTAAACCAACCCAAAAATATGTTATTCGGAGGACCAACCAATGAATTAATAATTTAAACAATATCCAATCCGAGTTGACCAATAAAATATGCTTTAGGAAAACGAAGCAGACATAATGAATTGAAGAAAAGCAAATCAACAATATGTCTAAATAATTAAATTATAAAGTTTATGATAAAAATTCTAGAATGAAAGTTGAATTTATAGGTTATGCAGTACAATTTATATGAATTTTTGTCATCTACAACCTACATTTATCATGTTTACGTTTCCTTTCATTTTGCCTATCTTTATTTTGTCCCTTTTAATGAGGAAAATAGAATAAATCGAATATAATAGCCGAAAAAATTAAAAAAAGATCAAAAGAAGCGTGTAGATACCTATGTTTGTTACTTCCTTTGTTCACCAAGCAGTTGTACAATTCTTGGATCTCCCAACGTGTAGATCCAGCATGATGTCCATATCTCTTAACTTCTCCTTTGGAAATGTTTGTATGTGTACTAAAATCCTCAAATTTGTATTATTCCTAATACTTTAGGTCACTATTAGAAATATTTCTAGAAAAGAAAAGAAAAACTAATCGAACCTGGAATATGAGGGGGGGACAACTTGGTCCTTACACCTCTTTCTGAAGGCCTTAGTCCGTTTCCATCACCCTTTATTCACATGATACATTGGTATCCAAGAATTGGGAAGATCACTTCGAGCATTCAGTTTTTTGTTTGTTCACTCGGTTTAACGTCTTTATGAAATTAGTACTCGAAACAAATATTTCCTCAATTTTGGACCTCAAAGCTTTGCCCTAATTTCATTTATTTACTATTAGTAAATTATTAAGTTACCTCTTATTAGTCATAAGTAGGATATCCCAAGAATACTGGTTCTTTCTGCTCTCAGAAATAGCAACTCTTCACACAGTTTGTATATTGTAAATTGTATTCACTTAAATCTTGAGTTTCACAGTGACACTTGTACCAATTATATCTGAGGATACAATCTTTTTAGTGTCAATACTTTTTCTTTGCTAAGCAACACGATTCATTTACAAAGATAATCACGTTAAAGTCACCATAATCAAAATATTTAAAACATCTGACGAAATAACATATGAGGGTTAACTTGAGAAAAGTAGGTCATAGATGTTTGGTACGAAAATAGTTTCCTGTTTTATGCGTTTTCTGGACGTTCGGGGCCGCAATTGCATCTAAATGGCCAAGAGTTGAATAGGGTGATCCACACTACATCCGGCGCCGTACACTACCGATCCGGAGTTGCACCATTAATAGTAACGAGATGATGCACAGATCGGGGTTTTTTATCGTAAGTACATATAGGCTATTTTAATGTTATTTTGTCTCAACGAAAATCCATATTTTAAATATACAATTTTATTTAACAATTTGATTCAGATTAAATTTAACAAAACAATAGATAACATGGAGACATCATTCAATGACGAAATAATAATTTATTTTAAAATAATGTCTTGATATCATGAGATTTGAAACACAAAAATATTCATAATAGAACAAAATAAAAATAAAAATGAAATAATCTTTGCTGTACACGGAGGTGCCAACGTTTCGGCCAAAATTTCTAGCCTTCATCAGGGCTAAGAACAGAACAAGATAACAACCAATGAATACAGAAAAAAAAAAAAGAAAATATAAACCGAATGACATAAATTAAATAATTGTACAGAATTGAATTAATAAAATTAAAGTGATGAAAGAAGTAGAAAATAAAATGTATACATAAGCAATTGAAAAAGTAGACAAAATAACATAACTAAGGCAATAAAATAAAAATTGAAGTTATATAATGTAAAGAAATATGAATATTTTAGTTTATTAATAATTTAAAAATTAAAATTATGGAAAGAAAAAATAAAATTGAGAGAAAGAAAATATATGTAACAAATGAGATATGTAACCATAATATTACATAAGTAATACCCTATGTAACCATAGGTTACATATATTTTCTTTCTCTCAATTTTATTTTTTAAATTATTAATAAACTCAAGTATTCATATTTCTTAGTATTATATAACTTCAATTTTTATTTTATTTCGTTAATTATGTTATTTGACCTACTTTTTCAATTGCCTATGTATACATTGTATTTTCCATTTCTTTCATCACTTCAACTCATATAAGTCATCCACGGTCAACTATCTCTCATGATTATGAATCTTTCCTGCAATTTTCATGACAAGCTCGTCAAATGGTTCAATACTCAACTTGAAATAACTAAAACACTTCTCTTCTTTTTCCTGCAAATCTATAAAATATGAGTAAGGTCTTCCAAATTGAGATTGTCAATTGTGAGTATGAATATACTCGATAATCTCTTTTGTATTTGAAAATGATTTGATCTAAACGGTTGTTTATAGAGGTTTATAATCTGTAACTTTTGTTACAGGCTCACCCAAAATTCAGATGTGCAAAAGCACCGATGAGGTAACTAGAAGAAATGACATCTCTGAAGGTGTTGATCTGTCTGCAATAACTGATAGCACAATTTTATGTATAGAAGCTAAAGTGTAGATGAGCATTTCTGCAGTAAAATGAAGGAAAATCATGTAAGAATAATTCTTCTTATAAATTATGAAAATTTTCAATTCATTAAGGTATAGGGGAAATCACCAATTAAAATAAGAAAGACTTTATTCTATCACCACATTTATTTCATATTACCAATGTTCAATATTTTTTCAGGTACATTTTATTTTTCTGTATAACTATATAAGTACCATAATTTGGAATATTAATAAAACCTGTTTATTGTAATTTTATAGCTCCATATAAAAAAAAATATGCCTGTTAATATCAAATAAATGTAGTAAGACAATATAGCCTAAATTATTTTAATTTATTATATAAGAATTTAAAAAAAATAATAATAGATTTATCAGGTAAAGTTTATTATTCAATCAAAAATTAACAAAAATATATATTTTTAAAAAATCAACAAAACTTTCAACACTACAAAAAATTTAACATACACTGACATATTAGCCCTTTCATTTCCTTGTGCCTTTTTAAAAAAATGTTTGATTTTCTAATAAAGAAAATAAAATTTAATATAGTGTTAGTTTTATTTTACAAATGTTATCTATAGTACTTATTTTTAAATATGTCAAGGTCTGTTATAAAGAATATTTTAAAATAGGAACTGGCAGCTTCAAATTCTTTTTAGTCTATAAATGCACTATACACGTCCCAAATTATTATTTTTTCTCACCACGCCCAGTACTTTCCAAACAATATCTAGTGAAAGACTACATTTTAAAGCCATGGCAAAACAGTACGTCATAATATTTTTAATTATAAATAAAAATAGCAAACTATGAACACTTATTCTACTATTGAAGGAATATTTTAAATAATTTTCAAAATTCTGAACTTGAACGATCCCTGTTTTATCACAAATGCAGCATTTGGGCCAATTTTTGTAACTATCAATGATTAATTTTTATATATGCTAATTTTTTTTTAAGCAATGCTCGTAAATTGTGTATCTTACATTTGTAAAGTTACACAATACTGAATTTTTATTTTTACTTAATCATAAATTAATTGATTAATTAATTTCCTTATAAATCTCAGCTCAGAGGAATTACACTTAATAGTCTAATCCTTTTTGTAAAATAATAATAATTTTCTTTTTATGATTATTTTGTACTTTTAAAAATATTGGAAGAAACGATGTCTTCATCTCTTAAAGGATTCTCCCGTTTACTGTATAATAAATTAAAACTTAAAGCGAAATGGCAGAACCTGATTCAGTGCTATTTGAACTGTTAAATCACTTTTCAAAACTATTTCATGAAAAAAGTCATTTTACTGCTATCAATAATTTGGCTATAAAAACTATATAATTAAATAAATCAAGGTTGAACTCATTGCGAATACCTAAATACATAAAAAATTAAGGTTCATTGATATTTACTCCAATTAAAATTATTTTAAAATAATTGTATAAAACCATTCAATGCTATGTTAGCCACATCAAAACTCCACTTGTAGTGGGTCATGGTTAAAACATTAATCGAACCTTTAGGAATCAGCTCTTCAGTCCATACAATATTTTTTGAATAAGTTAGTGTATTGCTCTAAGAATATGAACGTCAATACTGTATGAGGTCCAATTCGGGCATAATATGGCGTGAAACCTTTCCACAATGCAAATATACCTTCATTTTTCACTAATTTAACAAAAACATCAAATGTACCACTGAATTCGGGTTTTCCATCGATTATTTTCATGTTTTGAATTCTGAAAAAGAAAAAAAGACAATTATTCAATGTAAAAAGAACTGATATTAGTTGTTATTTATTAAGCGCAATTTTCTAATGAACTCATATAAATACAAAAGGACAATGAAGATTAACCATACAAATAACAACAATATATTTCAAATTGGAAGGTAGAGATTTATTTTGTGGGTCTGTCATATGTTATATAAGTTTACCCTCATAAGCTAAGAGCCATACAAGTATTTGTATCTAGCTGAAGTATGTTGATGTTTCTCCAATATATTTTATTGGAATGAGTTATAACTGATATATTATGAGTTGTGTTGTTATATATCAATAATTGAGTAGGCAGCTCCAGTTTTGAATAAGACAAAATTCACATTATAAAAAAAATCTGTTTCTAATAATGCAAAAATTGAGTAGCTTTGGTGTTTAGCTCTACCATTTTTTGTCAATTAGTAGGACCTCCCTTGATAGTGCAATAATTACTGGTTCGATAAAAATAGTAACATGTAAATAAGAATATGCTGACATTATCAAAGAAACAAGCAATAAAAGTTCCACATCATTATTGTCTGGCAGGAGATGATATTAAACTTTCTTAACATCCTCAAATCCCCTTTTTTGATGAGTCCATACATTATAAATGCAGTACATGCAAAGGTAAGTTCTTGATAATAAAGTATCAAGTATTATATGTATCGAAAAGAATTTATTGACTAAGGTATTCTTGAGTGCAATAGGAGTGATTCATTATTGTTATCACAGAAAGTGAAAATATTGAAACTTCATCAACTGAATCTTTCTCTGCCGCCCATCTAAAGCCATATTCTGCCCTTGAAAACCACTGAATACAAATACTTGATGTTCCTAGCTCAAAAATAAATTGGTGTAGAAAAGATCTAGTATCTACAAAAAATCTTGAATCTAAGACATCAGCTACAGCAACCGAATAAATTCATAGGATTGATATAGAACTGAGCTGTAAGATGACTACACATTTTTTTCCTTTGCAGTATTCTAATTTATAGTGTCATTGTGAATATGATACTTTGTAGCAATAATGAAAGAGTTTTAATTATATGGAATATTTAGTTCTGCCTATATTTGTTTGTTGCTTGTATTGTAAAATGTATGCTCTATTTTGAGCATTACATCGAAATAAGAAATAAGTCAGTCTTTCAAGTCACTCTCTTCACTCTGAAAAAACTAAGAGTGATCTAGTGTAATTTCCTTATGCTAAGAAATTTATTTAAAATAATAGATAAAGAATTATCTCCAAAAGTTAATTTGAAAAAGGTATATTGTAATTTGTCAAACCTTTGTGGAATGGAGACTTGTATTAATTTCTTGATTTAATCCAGCCATTTTATAAAAGTTTGCAGAAATGTGCTTCTGTTAAATTGATTCATGCATCAAATGAACTTAAAATAAATATCTAATCCCTAAGGTATGACAAACATAATAAAAGAAATTCTTTTAGTTCAATGTACAATTTAATCACAGTGATGTACTTGAAACGATTTATTTTAAATTTTGTCACTCAATCTTTTTTATTATTTTGATATTACTTAAAGAAATTAATAAATGTAGCGGCTATATAAACCATGTAAGGCCTACTAGGCCGATCTGGTATTAAATAAAATAAAGAAATTAATGACCATATAATTCTAGAGAAATTTAATTTTCCTTACTTCTTCTTAAAGAATAATGTTCTGACTATTATTATTATTTTTTAATAATATAAAGATTTTTTTTTTACTTAAGATACATTTTGTTTTATTGATGGGTAACCAAGCCATTATTTCTATATCTAATAAGGAGAAGATAATTTTGGCAGATTATAACAAGAAACATACTATAACTATAGGCTACTTTAGCTATATGAAAAATATTTATAGATAATAATTATTAAAAAATATTTTATTTGCTTACCTAGTTTTGGCAATATCAACAGGCAATGATGCTACAGTTGTAAAAAAGCCAGAAATCATACTACCGCAGAAATGCAACAATATTCCTTCAGTAAAATAACCAGTTTTCTCCAACAACTCTTTTGCTTGTGAATATGTAGCAAGCTGTACTGAATTTACAACCACAGATCTACCCATAGTCGGGATAACACCTCTCCATAACGTAAGGAAACCTTCTTCTCGTGTTATTCGAGCCAACGCTGTGAAAACATTTGTGTAATTTCTCCTTTCCGCAGGCGGCAATTTGCCATCAGCAGTCATTCGGATGAGTGCTACTTCTGCTGGAGTGCCAACAAATGCACCACAGATACCAGCCAGGCTACCAATCCCAGCCTTTACAAGAAATGATGGAGGAGTACCATCACTGCAGAAAAAAAGAGAAAATTAACTTATTTTTTTTAATGTCTGCCCTTTCTGTTTTTCTCAAGATTTTTAATGAAAAGTATTAATGTGCAATTAATGTTTTGTTTTATACGTTATTGATTATTAAAGATATGAACTATATTCAACAAAAATATCATATTGAATTGTATCATTTGCAGTACTAACATTTAGATAGGAATTTACATTTACATGAAGGTTTAAAAAAAGTCAATCGAATAAACATAAATCAGCCGAACATGTAATACAAGAAAATAGACTATGGTTGTTTGGTTGTGTAAAAAGAATACAGAAGGAAAGGAGGATCAAAATAATGTATAAAACAAGAGCCGCTGGAAGAAGGTCAAGAAAAACTTGGGATGGAGCAGTCTAGAAGAGAGAAATGAATTGGAATAGACTCAGCCAACTGTATAGGATTGTAAACTATGGACAGGCTATACATGCAGACTTCTCATACTACTCAGCAGTAGAACAGGGATAATTAAGAAAAAAAATAATTATAATAAATAGCACTGAAAAGCAAAAAAATAAAAGAGGAAATGTTATAAATAAATAAAACAGTTATTAAAAATTGTGAAAATCAAAGTCCCTTTTAAATTAACTTTAAAAATAATACATTTTTTCAATATTTCTATATTTCTCAGAATTCATATTAATTTTCATGAGGAAAATTCCATAATAATAAAATTTAATTATTCAACAAGAGGAAAAGAAACTTTCCATTCCACTAAATCAGAATTATTGTTATTTTTATAGGTTATCCGAGATTAATTGGTTTTAAAGTTTTATCCAATTTTGGAAGGTCAATCCAATTTTTACTTTATTCCTGATTAAATCTAATTCTAACTGCGGTTGGTATACTAAATTTGTTTTTGATAAAATACTGATATATTTTGTAAGGGTTGAGGAATGACTGGATATTCTTAGTTCAATTTTTTGGTTCAGTGCATAAATAACTACAGAGATAAAATCTGTTTCTCACAATGGCTGGATGCCTCTTAAATTGTTTAAAGATATTAAAAAAAAGAATGTATGAGAGTTTGTGTGCACACATCAAGTTTTAATTAAAGTAAATAGAGAAAGAGGATGAAATTATGTAATAGTTGATTATGAAGAAAATACACCATTGTTAGCAAGTTTCAAGGATTGCAGGAAGTAACAATCAGCTACAGGTCCACTTTAATATTGAAACATAATAAGAAAAAATGTAGAATAGATTATTATTATTGTATAATAGATAAAGTAAATTATTCATTTCTAGTGATCACCTCGAATATTATATTGTCAGTTTGGAAGAAGACTGTCACAACTCAAAGTAATTCATTTTTATATTTTCACTATGAAAGAACTGCAATTACTCTATATTTGTATGTGGAAGAGAGTTACAAGTTGTAATTCTTTTTGTGCCTTCAAGATGGCACAGTAAGAATTATACCTTGTAACTCTGCATCAAAAATGACAATAAGAAAATTTGACAATTTTAGTGGTTGCCTTGAGTAGTTTACAGAGAATAATAATTATTTATAAACACCAAGGTGATGGAAACGGTCGATAATTTTATTTATTTTATCTAATAATACATATTAAAAAAAGCACATACATCACGATAAAATGATATATTAAATTAAAAAAAACAAAAAAAAACTGTTAACAAGTTTATATTAATAAATTGAAAGTAGATGAAGAGGTTCTTCGATTTTTTAATCCAATTTGATCAATATTATAAATAAATTGAAACATTTCATAATAAAAACTGAAAAACTACTGAATATTGTTTATTCCCTACAGTTATTTTCATTTCATTAAATTCAATATCTGAAGCACTTGTCTCCAATACTAATCAATATTTGTGCTGAACAAGTAAAACCTCTTTATAAGTCGTTAGTTTATCTGGGTTCTGTCAATAATCAAGATTGTGAAAAAGGCTATGATCAGGGTTGGTATTGAATTATTTTTTCTATTTTCTTCTATTAATGGCTTAAATTAAATTGCAAATGATTAGTATGGGTCAATCAATTTACCTTAGTTAATGAATCACAAACCAATCTGTTTATTAAAAGTGTTTCCATCATCACAATCCATATTAATTTGTCTTATTCACATTATGCACTAAAAGTACTTTTTTGTCTTTTTTTTTTTTTATTTTTTATTTATTGAGATAAAGACATTTTTTTTTTGTTTCTATATATAAATATATTTATATTTTGATTGCATTTTCACAGTTTTGATATACTAATACATTTTTCTTAGGTCATAGTTACAGTGGATTTATTTCAGAAAAAAAAAGAAAGAATTAAGTATTTGCTAGATTCAGGCTTTTGGAGGAGTCATACATATACACTCACCAGGAAAAAATGAATCAGAGACATATTTCTGATTTGTTTTTATGGGCAATTTGGTTAGTACAGAATAGATGTGTAGGTTTTTGCAACAGTGGAACTGCAGTCGCGCCTGTTCGAATCTGGCAAGAGCCAACTTTTAAGTCTGTGGCAGTCCCATAAAATGAAAACTTGACCTTACAATGGTTAGAATAGGCCAGTACCCTGTAGATAACCTCCTCCCATAGTACAGAGTAAACATGTCTGATATTAGTAAAGTAGACATGACATTGAAACAACCCCTTTATGAGCACTCTCTTTTGTCATGAGGCTACTTTACCAGACCCACGTTTTTTTAAATGTAAATTTTTTTTTTTATCTTTTAACATTTTTAATTTTTTAGCCACACATTAATTGTAATTAACAAACTTTACAGGTTGTCATAGGTAAGATGATTGCTGCTTAATAGTTCCTACTGTTCTATTCCTCTTGAGATAGGAAATATATTTTTTGGTTACTTTTCCATGTCATTAAAAACCAAGAGGCAGAAACCAAAAAATCCACTATTAATGAAGATAGGTTATCCATTTTGATTTGAGGCAGTCGGTAAAACAAAACTTGGATTTTCATTTAATTATTTTTAATAGGGGTCCTGCTTTCACACAGGCTCCACTGGCCTTTAATTACCAGGATGGGGCTGGGATCTCTTGGAGTTCTGCTTTGCCTTCCATACAAAGGTGGCAAAGCTTGGTTCGGAGTCACCAAGGCTAAATGTAAATATTGCACATAGAGGTTTTTATTTTACTTTTTATATTAAGATGTCGAGGTGACAAAAAAACTTCCTATTGAATATTATTAACATTCTGTATTTGTTTGTACAACATTTTGGGTTTCCTCATCTTCAAGTACTAATATTCCTAATTGATATGTATATCCATTTCTTTTTTTTTTTAATTTTGTCTTAAGATTAATTGATTAAAAATTATACCACAGCATTGTTTAAACAATATCCAAGTATTTATTTTACTTTCATCTAAATTTAATTTTCTTTATCCCTCAGACGACACTAAAAAACGAATATAATTTGCCTTTTTGTAAAAACAAAATTTTTGTTGAACTGAAATCCTCATTATGTTTTTTTTTTTTTTTTTAGAGAATAGAAACTCATTTAATAAAACCACTGACATTTTATTCTAATATTTCTTATTCTCCAGAAAGAAACAAATCAATTAGCATATAATAATCATGAAAAAAATGTATACTTTTTTGAGCTAGGCACCAAAAATGCTTAATTCTGTTAATAACTTTTTTTTACCGAAATAATTGGACCAGTCCCATAACAGTCCGATGAGTGTGGGTATCGGTATTTCACAGGTTAAAAATAAAAAAGTTATAAAATAAAATTGTTCAATTTTTTACAAGATATTATAACTTATTGTGAAAATTTCGTTACTAGATAAAAATAATTAGCTGGTTAATAAATATTTTCGTGTTAAGTATGGATTCATAAGTAGAATTATACTTCATGTAAAACATTAAAATATAATTAGTTTTTTGTTTTAGATTTTTTTTTTAGATTAGATTTTTATTCAGGGCGATCAACATCTAGGTTATTACACACAGTTTTTTGTTTTACGACATACTAAGTGCTGTTTAATTCCCTATAAGTATCCTAAACTGTTTCGCTTTTATGATTTATAGGCAAAAAATTAAAAAACTTAATCCGTTACTTTATTAAATTAAGTAGCTAATTATTAAGAGTTTTATAATCGGCAGAAATATGTTTCCAAATTAAATGTGAAAGAAAGTAATTTTTTTAATTCTTTGCAGATTTATTTTTTATGAGATGGGTTTTATGTATCTGGCTCCTGTGCTATCAAAAGCGCCAATGTATTTAGTACATTGTTGCTTTCCCTGGTTTATCAAAGTATCTTTTTTACATTTAATCAAAACATATTAGAGAACGCACGTTGGGAAGTTTAGTAATTAGTTCAATTAGTAATTTAAAATTACGTAAAGAAATGCCAACATTCTATTGCATGTTCATAGAATGAATTAAAGTTGAATATAATCAAGGTTATACATTGTATACCAGTCTGAGAAGCAAACTAGTTGTTATCATTAATTCAGAACTGTTTTTTTTTTCCTTTAAAGTAAATTAATTTATTCCCTGCCTGATGGATGTCTTTATAAGATACTTCCATTATTCCATACCTTTAGAACATTATTTATTTAGGTAATTTCGAAACAAATCAAATCAGTCTAGCCCAGTTTCTACTACTAGGAAGAAAGTATGACGATCGAGTCGAATTTTCTATGTGTAGTTTTAATCCAAAATATGAGTTCATGACCCCACTGAGTAAAAAAAATAAATAAATAAAAAACTGGTCATTAGTCGTTTTATATAAAGTTGAGCCAAAACGGGTCAAACGATTTTAATAAATAAATAAATTAATTCATAGAATGTTTATACACTGTTTCAGTATAAGGTGCATTCCAGCGAGGAATAGGTAGATAAGTAAATTATATGTTCAAAAGTATATTTTATTTTTTAAATAACTTATTAAGTTTTCGAGATATAGGTTCATGAAGAAAATATAATTCAAGACCCAACTTTTTATAGCAGCATTCCGTACATGCGTTACTTAAAAAATTCGATTTTCCGACACTTTTTCAAGACAGATTTTTACTAAATTAAAATGCAATTTAATATTTTCATCAACTGAAATTTATAGGTTGTATTTGTTCGTAAATATGAAAAAAATTGTTGTTATAAAACTGCATAGCATGACTTATGATTTTAATATTTCACTTTCGCGTTTTTTTTTTGGGCCGGGAAAATGTATCATGAAAGAATAATATGATTTACTTTTTGCTGATCTATATTAACTGCACCCCTAATCATCTCATATAAAATAATAGTGCAATTGCGCATAACTCTAGATGTGTGCATTTTTATGGTAAATTATGTTATAATCATGAAAGGTATTAAGAGTTCTGTTACAACCACTTCCGACTGTCTGGAGCAAATGCAGTACGGATTTTGGGAAGAAAAAACCCATACTACACATGCTCTGTACAGTTCCAGATAGTAAGGAGTAGTTGTTGGAACAGTCCAGAATTGCCTCAACAAGTTTGCCACTAATGCATGTACAAGAGTGTGGATGAGTTATTGGGACTGGCTGGAAAATACTTGTCGAATTTTGGGCACGAATCAAAGGTCCGCGTGTGCTGGATACACGTTTGTGTTCAGTAAGCATTGTTTTAGAAGTGCTTGTCGATAAATATTTGTGAACATTTTTTTTAATTAATCGAAGAATTTTCCCAACCTTCGGATACAATAATTAACATTGGTTTAAATTTATATGTATATTATGAAATTCTATCGGTTCTGTGTAAATAGAATAGTTTGTTTGAAATCTTCAATTCCCTTATTTTTGATTTAACGCGGCACAAATGTAAGTTCATAAAGACAATATATCTTTGAGTAATTAAATTAACAAATATTTGATCAAAAATCTTAAACAAAGTAAGAAAAATCTAGAACGAATGTTGAATGTAAAGGTAATAGTATAAGAGCCCAAGGGGAGAAAAAATGCAGTAAATTTCAACACAATTTTTTATTACTTTCATGAAAACTATGTATAAATAATATTCAAAATTGATGAGTCCGCCAAGTATAAGTAGGGGGAGTAAAAAATGGTAGCTGTTTTTTCTTTCTTTAATTTAATTTATTAATTTATTTATAAATATCTGGACATACAGAATTGAGCAATGGGGCTCCACTAAACCATCTAATTCCTCTCGAATCCAATCATTACAGTCCAAAACCTTAATGCTCCTTACTTTGTCACAAATCTAATCATCCATCAGGACCTCAATGTCCCCTTTGTTGCCGATTTTGCCAGAATCAGATAGCAATCCTTCCATAATAAACTCCCCAACCACCCAAACCAACTCGTTTCTAACCTGGCTTCTCCTTTACTACCTAATAATCCTCCTAGGCGTCTGAAAAGAAGATGGCCTGAGATCTTTTCCTTTAGAAATGTTTTTGGAGTTCTATCAATGGGTAGATTCTCCACATGTTTGTTTCATGTCATAATGTCACTTACAGCAAATTTACTTGATGTGTATATGTGTATACAGTTGTAAATAACAATAAATAAATTACAAAAAAAAAAATGTCTTTAAAACTACCAATAATACTAGAAAACCTAAGAGTGCATCATTTCAAGTAGAGTAAATTTGCTAAAATATGAGCCCTAATACAGCTATTTACGTTCTATAGTTCTCGAGCTTTTTAAAAAGCAACATTAAAATGTTGTACAGAATGTACGGTAAGATCAGTAGTCAGTGTATTTATTTTGAGAAATTTATATCACAAAAACCATAAGACGTACAGATGTCTGTTAGCACTCAAATTAAAGCAAGTTTAACGGTCTATAAAGTAGTTTATGAAGATTATCTTCGTAAGAATAGTAGTTTTAATGATATTTTCTAAAATAAATTGATTTGTAGCTGTTCGGACAAATTTTCAGGCGCCAAATTTATATTCATATGCGAATATAAACAATACAACCCCTAAAAAGATACGTGACATAAACTACTATTTTGAGTTCTGGCAGACATATGTATGTCTTATGGTTCCAGAGATATATTCTTTCAAAAATCAAACATTATATCCGAACAACTATAAATCAACATTTTATGAATTTATTTTGCCAAATATCATAAAAACTACTTCTAAAAAGATAAACGTTATAAACTATTTTATAGTAAATTTAACTAGCTTTAATTTGAGTGCAGACATCCATATGTCTTATAGCTTCTGAATTAAAGTTTTTCATTTATCAAAATTATTGTCCGAACAACTATAAATAAATATATTTTACCAAATATCATGAAAACTACTCCTACGAAGATAAGTGTCAGGAACTTCTTTATAGTACATTAAACTAGCTTTAATTTGAGTGCTAAGAGACATCTATAAGTCATATACTTCCTGAGATGTAAATTTCTCAAAATAAATTAACTAATTACTAATATTTCAGTACATTTTTATGAAATGTTGCTTTTTAAAAAGCTATATCTCGAGAACCATTGAACATAAATAGCTATATTAGGGCTAATATTTCAGCAAATTTACTCTACTTTAAAAAATGTTCTCTTAGGTTTTCTAGTCCTGTTGGTAGTTTTTAAGATATAGAGCTCCGAATGAAAAATGAATTTTTGTTTAAGGTTCAGAAACAGGCGCCATTTTTTATTCCCTCTATACTTGGCAGACTCATCAATTTTGACTAGTAATTATACATAGTTTTCATTAAAGTAATAAGAAATTGGGGTGAAATAACTGCCCTTTTTTCTTCCCGGCTCTTGTACTATTATTTAGTACCTATTTCTTCGAATTTTTAACATCTACTACCTACTTTTCTGATATTTACGTTTCCTTTCTCTATCTTTACTCAGCCCTTTTTTGTAATGATAAGAGTGTAAATAGAATGTAATAGCTAACAAAAGTCACAAGAACACAAACCGACTTTTGTACTTTCTTTGTTTATCAAGCATACGCACAAGTCTTGAATTTGGGGCGAGTATCAAACGTATAGATCAAGCATTAAATTTCTTTTAAACTAAAAAAATCGTATCTGTATTGGGAATTATACGGAGTTTTGCGCAGGTTCTCATGGAAGCCTTTTCAAATTTAATTAATTTTTGGAATTATTAAAAATCTCTACATCATCCGAGACATTCTGGATTTATATTTGAAACATAATTAAATTGGCAAAAAACCCAAACTTTAAAATGAATAAGCTAGCCAAAAAGTACGAACCCGCCTACTTGCTTCGACTTGTTCTCCCCCCACCACTACCAACATTTTAATATGACCAATATTTGCAAAGATACAGCAAACATCTTTATTGGACTTGGCATCGAAAGCTATGAAGTAGTGTGAGTAGGTCCTTCCAGTTCCAAATATATTTTTAATTAATTGTCATCACAAAAATTAAGACCAATATTATTTATAACATAGCAAAAATTGTTTATAAATAGTTTGTTAGTGCCGTTCAATTTATAAATAACTGAGTTAAAAATTAAACGAACTGCTTGGTGCTAAATACATCTTCGTTAATCACAGATCAAAGGTTGACGTTATCAACATAACCTTCAACTGTGTTTTATGAAATGGTTTTCTCTGCTTAAGAAAGAAAAAATCTGATTGATTTGGACCAACAGTAAAAAGTAAAAAAAAACAACAAAGAAAACGAAAAAATTAGTAGTTATAAAACTTAATGAGTTAATACAAGAGCCATGAGGTTACATACTTGGGTGAAAACACTTCTAGTATAATCTATGAATGAATGATCTATGAATGTTTTTAATTTCCCAACTATCAGAAATGGCACAAAGTTAAAATCAGCGCAACTAAAAGATGTAGAGCATTTTAAGCAGTAAGATAATTTTACATCAAAATAAAATACACATCAGATGAATGAAAATCAATGGAAAGTACTGACAATAGCAACCATACATTTCATTTTTTTTAAAGAACAGAAAAAATTACTAAATTGAAGAGAATGTTACCAGAAGAATTAATCTTATATATGCTTAAATAAGTAGAAGTTAAACAGGACAACCTGAAGTTACAGGAATTGATCTGAAGGCCTCCAGGAAGGAAGAATGTAAGAGGTCTAACTACTAATTCACCAATGACAGATCAAGATCAGTATTGCCTTAAAATAAAACTTTTTAAACATAAAATGTGACAATAAATATTACAACTAAGCCAGTATAATTAAATGAACATTTACATACTGTTTATTTGATTTTATTAAGCTCACAAGCATAAAGATTGTCCTTGAAAACACAAACTTGCTATTCACACAAAGTACTAATTTACCATACACATGAGCTGAATATATTAATAACGTATTGCTAATTAGCAATAATAATGGCACATTTGAAAAATAAAACTATTATTTTTTATATGAACTATTCCTATTGTACCGTAGACTATGGCGACTTTGTGACCTCAAGAGACAGTAACTCCAGTTTACATTATTGTCTTTGGAACAGATCAAATTCAAAATAAAATCAACACTTTTTTTTTTATTCTATTGAAATTACTATAAGCAATACAAAATATATTTTTGTAAACATATTTTTCAGTGAAAATTTGGATAAAATTATATTAGCAAATATTTTAATCAAAAGCACCACCAATATTTTTGAATCACCCCATAAATATTACAAAATGTCCCACAAATATTCCCACTGATCGGGTGACCAAGGGGTCAATGTTAAGTCATTCATTATACCCAAAAACTTGGCCTTGAACAACACTTTCTCTTTCTCAATTGATTACTTTATATCTATATTAGTTTATTTTCTTCCCCAGTATAATTAATGGATGTATTAGAAAAATGTTAATACAATTTCATTCAACAGATACAGAGGATAAATTCCCATTAATTATTTAGTCATGTTCCAATTCCAAACTGAAAAGTATTTATTTATGATAGTAGGAAGTGAGAATCTCATAATTAGATGAAATGAAAACCGTTATAAATTGAAGTCTATTATGATAACTCTTAAAATTGAAATTAGATAAATATAACTAACATATATATAACTAGCCTTGTTCTATGGAGCAAAAACTAGTGAAACTAAATTTGCATTACTTAATAATTTTTTTAAGACACTTATTAGTTTCTTCTGTAAAATTTACCAAAATGGAGTTATTATCGATAAAATTACTTTCAAAAACAATATTAGGTTCTTGACAGTTTTTAAACTATATTTCATATTTCTTCATATAATTAGTAGCAGAAACTTCAATAATTATTTAAGCTTCGAACCATATATTTTCAAATTTTCTCATTGCTGAACTTTATTTTTTTACGAAATCTATGTGTGTAAACTATATAAAATTTGTCAAATTTTACAATAACAATAAAATTATATTTGATATTTGTGGTTCAAATATTATCTTTTTAAATGGATATCTTCCACTTGAAGTTTATTTAATTTTTGATGAGGCATAAAATTTGCTGACTAGTGTTGGCTCAACAGTAGTGAAAGGAGGAAACTATTTTTATGAGGTCATAAAAGCAGGCATGAATATAATGCATTTATGAGCATCTATATTTAAATTTTTTTTATATATTTATTTTGATAAACAAAAGAATTAATTAAATATACGATCCAACTAAGACATAATTAGATATTTATAATGTAATTAAATTAGTTAATTAAAAAGTTTTTAACACCTTCTTTCCTTACTTTAAATTTTGCAGAAACAACAATTTCACTCAGAAAAAAATAAACTTATTATTTATTTTTGAATAATTGTTAATACATTGATTATTTTAACAATGGGAATAATTATTTACATAGAGTAAATAATTAAGAATTTTTGTTTAGCATCCGGACAGCATTTAAAGTATTTAACTATTTTATTACGACAATTGTATTTTAACATTTAATTTCGATTAAATTTGAAATAGGTGACAAATACATATACTCAATTATGGGCATTTTCAAAGAAATATAGTATTGATGAACTAATCATGGTCAGAATTACAAATGTTAATTAGGAAACAACTGGAATGTTAATTTATTAAACATATGATGGTTAAATGTATTACATATGAAATTAATCATTTACATATGTCTGTTACAATTATAGACACTGATATGATAGCCTAGAATATAACTATAGTAAGATGAACATTTTAACTAAAAATTAATTTTAAAAAAATAAGTTATTAAATGAATTGAGTGTTACGTTAAAAAAAAAAATTATTTGATTGACTCTAGATAATGGATTGAGATATAGGAGTACCTTTCTAATAAAAATAAATAAGATAAGGTCAAGAGTTGATTGTTGATAATGATATGTATAAATTTGGGAATTGAAAATAACTTTGTCCAAGTGTTGGTGAATAATTGTAATGTAATGCTGAAGATGGGGAGTTTTAACTCTGAAATATTCAAGTTCATGCGCCAAAGGATATAAAGGACAGTTAAAGGATAATAAAGGAAATTAGCTTCGCTAATTGTTCAATAAAAAATCTAATAGATTATTGAAGGAGTTAGAATAAATTTAGATTTTATTTGTATATGTTAGAATATTTTCACAGGCCTTAGCTATGTGGGCTAAAGTATCAAATGAATATACATACATCTTTATAAAACCTTAAAATAGATAAGATATATAAAATTATACTTACTTTGAAAATTTGGTAAAAAGCCATGTGTAAACACCCAGTCTTGTCGAAGAATAAGTCGCTTGCCTCAGAAGACCGGCAGACAGACCGTTGTAAAAAGCGAATAAACCTTCATTTCTGAATATTTTAGCGATGGCATTGAAACTGGATGTATATTCCTTCTTCGCTGTTCCTATACCACTCAGCTGCATTCGATTCTTTACCAAATCCAATGGTTGCACGAACATGGTACCTGACATCCTGAGTTAAAAAGCAAATCGAGGATAAGGTATAATCACTTTAGCTGTATATAAATGTATACATGACTTTGGAAATCAACTCACCCAGCACAACCACCTATGACAAATTTCATGTAATTTGGGATTTCTTTAGGTTTTACCTTAGTATCAGCCATTGTTATGGGATATTGAAATATAGAATAAAATAAACTATTGAACACGATTTAAAAAAAATTAAAATTACGTATGAAAGTGGAAAAGATCATGTGTCTGTTCAAAATTGAACCATGGCGAGACGAGGTTGAACCCAGACTGAAGCGAAATTACTACCCTCTGTGAAAGGAGATAAGGTTATCAACACATTCCTGGTGTCCACTACTCAAACTAAATTTACCCGCCTTCTCGTTTGAATTTTGTTGTCTCATCTTTCTCTTCGAATATCAATAATAAATGTTAATTGAATCATGTTATTTTATAACAATTATATCAATATAATTTAATATATAAAAAGCAATATTTGTTTGTTGGTACTTTATGTGTAGCTCAAAAAAGTATAATTTTTTTTCAAAGTTATGTGCCAATCGATTTGTCTCTTACTGAAGAATAAGAAAAAAATATTAGTGGTTTTATTAAATGAATTTTTATCCTCTAAAAATAAAATAAAAAATAATGAGAATTTCAGTAAAATAGGTCAATAAATTGTTTTTACGAAAAGGCAATTACTATTCGTTTTTAGAGTCGTCTGAAACCCTCAAATAACATTTTTCAATTTTTTTGCTAAATGTTCGGGATTTTCCCAGGATATTTTGATTTTTTCGGTTTAAAAAAACAATTATCAAAATTAAGTATTTTTGGGGCGTAGCTCAGAGGGTATACATTTTTTTCATAGTTATTTATATTTTTAGTTATTTTACGCAGTCAAAATTAAATATCTAAGCTGGTTATATACTTAGGAGTCAACAACAACATCAACAGCAAATGCTTCGTTCATATCCCGTTAGTAATTAACTGGATCCCTGTATAATTAATAATTTTATTTCGGTTTCTATATTGTCACTGTCATATTAACACTTCCAGCTTAAAGAAGTTTTGTAGACAGAAGACTTAGGGATAGCCATCTATGTCAAGGCTACGAGAAAGGACACCAGATTCTCAATAAATTACTATTCCCCTTTGTAAAAAAAGAATTACGAGTATTTTTTATCAGTAACAAAGTATTTTTTAGATTCTTCATTTTTACTTCTTTATTACGAGATCGGGCTTGTGAGCCTTACTTGACATTGTTAATTTAAGAAATTTTTTGATTTATTTTGAGTATTTTTAGGAGTTTGCTTACTAAGTTTTACAAATCAAAAAATTTGGTAAGATCATTTTAGAATTTTTTTTCTGATCATCAGATTTTTAAGTATAAAATAATAATATCTTGATTTTACTTTCACTTTTCTATACATGGAATATTTAGTAAAGAGAGGTATAGCAGTCGTGAAAAATTTTGGAATCTGAATTTTCAGTGTAAATATTGACTTTGAATCCGATTTTACACTTTTTTACTATTTCCAAAAAAAAAAAAATTGATTAAAATCTTAATACCAATGTACAATTAAGTGGTATTTAATACCAGATAGGTCTTATCCTCATTGGAATAGTCACTTGTCGCAAATCCTAGACTTGTACAAACGCTTGGTAAACAAAGGAACAAGTGTCGGTATCCACAAACTTGTATCTTCTTTAGACTTTTGTAGTCTATAACATTCGATTTTCATTATATAAAAAGGAACAAAATTAAAGGAAACCTAAGAATCAGCTAATTAGGTTGCAGCTTATAAACATTCATATAAATAGTACTACATAAAATCTTATCAAAGCTGAGAGAGTGGCTTCTTTTCGGCTAGTAACAGGACATGATCTGCTCCAAAAACAGCTCTATCGAATTGGCATCGTAGATTACCCGAAATGTCCTCTATGCAACATGGGAGACATGGATGGAGTCCATCTTTTAACGTGTATTGGTCTAGAAGATATTCAGCAGGTTGTGGACCAACTATGAGGAAAAGTAAAATTGTATTGGGCTGCCGGAGGGAAAATGACGTAATAGCCCACTGTCTGTGGCGTAGGAAAAAGAAAATATTGAAAGAAAATAGTTAACCATATAAAGTAGATTATAGGAGGATAGTTCGAGTGGTAGTTAGTAAAGGTATCAAAATAATAAAATAGAACTATTTATTGTTACCAATAAATATATCAAAATAGTAAAAAAGTAATAAGTTTACACTAAATAATAAAACTATTTTGATACCTTTATTGGTTAACAATAAAAAAGTTTTCTTTTACTATTTTGATGCATTTATTGACCGCCACCCGAACTATCTTCCTACAATATTATTATTCATTGTCCCATTAACATGACACTCAATTAAAAAATTTTTTTTTCAGAAATATTTTCGCAATAATATTTAAAATTCAAAACACGTAGAAAATAAAGTTCTACCTATAAAAGTATTTTGTATGAACTATATTTCTTTATCTTAGGTAACTATTGGTAATTTTTAAACTGCATGTATGAAATCTTTGCTAAATATTATGTTCCTCAAAACTGATGGGCTTGTTGATTTAATCCCTTGCAAATAAAAGCCTTTTTTTTTGCGTATGGTTTCACTGATATAAGATTTCTTTCTCGGTACCTTACATTCGTGGAGTTTTCAATATAGATTCTATAACAAATTAGCACAGATTTAAGTTCTATGGTAACTAGGAAAAAGATAAGGAAATAAAAGCTAGATTAAAGGTGGAAAATACTTAATTTCGAAAATTTAGCATTGAATAATTGAAAATATTTCTTTATCTTAGGTAACTTTTAAACACCATGTATGAAATCTTTGCTAAATATTATAGCATTATGAGATCTTTATTTAAATAGACTGCTAATAAAGAGTTTAAAATCGAACTGAATGAATTGCTTTTTAGGCAATTTGATGGAAATTATACAGACAATATTGGTTATGTAATTTTGTCAGTTACAATCTACATTTGTCATGATTAAATTCTAAAATTGTTAAAAACCATAACAATTATTACTTTTTTTCCAGTGATTTTTACATGTTTCTCATTAAATTAGAAAATATCTTTTTCTGATTATACCTAAAATCATATTATTATTGTTATCTTAAAAACTTTCATTTTACTGTTTAACAGGAAGAGTTTTTTTTTTACAAATATATACATATATGAGGTATATACAGACAAGGTATAACTCCATCATTATCTATACGGAACTATCCCTTTTTGTTAGTACATGCTTCATACATTAGCTGTGTGTTTATCAGTCATTGTCAGATTCGAAGGTGGGATTAATTGTTTGATAGATCATCGAGTGAAATTTGGACACTTTATCGTAATTACAAAGGTTAAAGATTAAAAATATAAATTGATAAAAAAAAACTTGCACTTGTCCTGTTCGATAAGAAACTGGTATATTACGACCTTGGTCGACGCCTTTATCTGACGTCTAGCTAGTCTTGTAAGATATCGATCGAGTTGTAGAAATTAGCAATAAGCATTAATTATCAATAAGAAAGTGGTAATAAAAATTTTTTATTGATACATTTTATATTTATTTTAGATTTATACTACTTTTATTATTTTGGACTGTTAATAATTACGAGTTCTATAATGGTATAACTATACCAAGATAATACTTGCACACTTTCACAATAATCTATATTTTATTTTGAGGTGTAGATATATGTATGGTCAACTATAGATTAATGATTGGAGAAGTTTGTCAGGGGGTGCGGTCAGCAAAGAACAACATAAATAAAATGTGCAGTCGCAGGCCTACCTTCTACGCCACAACCCCTGATGAAGACAGGAAAATAAAATCGGCATAAAATAAATAAATATGGTTTTGTTTATTTATGTTGTTCTTTGCTGACCGCACCCACGACAAACTTCTCCAATCATTATATTTTATTTTTATTAAAACAGGGAAAAAGCATAAATGTACTTCAGAATCGATTTATAGGATAAAACTGTGGGGCAAAGTAGCAAGAGGTTTATTTTTCACATTCAGTTCAAACTTCAATTAAAATAAAAACCCAATCAGTTAATTAATTTTGAAAATTATCATCGTATATTGACAATATATTTAGAGACTTATTGTTTTATTAGTTTATAAATAGTTATAAAATGTATCTGTTAGTTAGTCACTTTGCCTTCACAGATTTATATAGGCAGGGGAAGTCTTATTTATTTTTTTA
>NW_027109445.1:1153392-1156646 GCF_000696795.3 Halyomorpha halys
TATTTATTTTTCATACAGATAGTCTGATTATGTTCACTTGTCTATTCTTTTGTTTGTATATATTTTAAGAGAGTTTTTTTATTTTATTTTATTTATTTTTTTTTTATTCAATTTTTTATTTATATTTTTTTTTTTTACTTTTATCATGCCATAGGCGTTGATGACCAGAAGGTTTTACGCCTTTAAGCAATAATCAACAACAACAAAACGAAAAGTCGTACGAAAGTGAACTTAACATGAGTCGTTCAGAAGCCAATGCGGTTAAGTCCGTTAAACAAAAATTGAGAAAATTAATGTTTTTTGATGCATTCATTTTTAAAATTCTTTTTAATAGTTTATTAATTTGATACAGTGATACATAAAAAACAAGAAAGAAGAACAGAACAACACACAGTGACCGAAGAAAGTACTTGCGCATATTACTTTTTTTTTTTTTATTAAATTATGAATTTATGCAATAAAAAACCCTATTCAAAAATAAAAATTATATTCATAACTTAATAACTACAAATCAATTTCAAATAAAAAATTTTTTTCATAAAAAAACAGAACATCAAAATTATAAAAATACAGAAAAAAGTATCTGCACACCTTGCGTTTTATTATTATTTTTTAAAATTTAATAATTTGTATGTTAATTAAGTCCGTTGAAGCATTATGTTCCTGAAATTTACTACTTACACTTACATTACTGACTTGGACCGACGGAATATCGAGAGCTCCCACTTTTTTTTAATAACTCATATTAAAGTTCTAGTAAAAAAAAAGATTCGAAATCGAAATTCGTCACTTCTCCATGAAATTCCCATCTAGTACAAGAGCCTAGGAGGAGAAAAAAAATCAGTTATTCCACCCGAATATCTGATTACTTTAATGAAAACTATATATAATAACTAGTCAAACTTGATAGGTCGGCCAAGTATAATTAGCAGGTGTGAAAAATGGTGGCTATTTCAAAACGTTATAAAAAAAAATTTTTTTTTTTATTCGTAGCTCTAAATCTTTAAAACTACCGACACTAGAAAACCTAAGAGAACATAATTTAAAATAGAGTAAAATTTATTTTGAGAAATTCATATATCAAAAACTATTCGACGTTTAACTAGAACGTGTAAAGAAAATAGCAAACAAGATCAGATTTGACTGGCATTATCTTAATAAGCTATAGGTATCGTAATAAGCTGACATGTTTCTAATGAATAGGAAAAAAACACACACATGATTTTTTTCAAATAGCTACCTAAAGAAAAATTATCAAAAAATGTCATAAATATTCGGAAGCACGTGCTTATGTGTTTTTGTCAATGAAGTTTATAAAAACCAAAATAGAAATAAAAATTTCTGATGTGTCTTTACTTCATCTCTTGCGATTGGCTACAACAGAACTAAAGATGGATTTTTGTTCGCTGGAGGACGCAACTGGTCAACCACAATGTTCACTCTAAATATATATTTTGATTGTCTCAATTGATAAATGATTTTTTTCTTTAATAATTTATTTGTTGTTATTTACAACTGTATAACAATATTATATACAACAAGTAAATTTGCATTTAGTGATAAAATGCCATGATACAAACATGTGGAGAATCTACCCATGGATAGAAATCCAATAACATTTCTATAGGAGATCTCGAGGCCATCTTCTGTTCAGAGGCCTAGCAGGACGATTAAGTAGTGAGAGAGAAGCCGGGTTAGAAACGAGTGGGTATGGGTAGTTGGGAATTTTATTATGGAAAAATTGATTCTGGCCAAATCGGCAACATATGGAACGGAACATTGAGGTCCTGATGGATGACATGATTTTTGACGAAATAAGGATTTTACGGAGGATTTTGGACTGCAAGGATTGTTTAGTGGATGTCCAAACAGGCCTTATTATTGTCATGTAGATAAGTCTTTTGTAATGAATTGGAACTTTAGACTGTTTGTCCAGTAAGTGTTGTAATAGTCGGAATCGACGCGCAGTTTCCTGTTCTTTCAGACTTGTATGAGGATTCCATGTCAGTCGTTTTTCCAGATGTAGTCCTAAGTAAGAAATTTGTTCGACAGGAATAATTGGGACATTATTAAAGGATACTATGGGGCAGGGGGTCTGAAAAATGATAAAAATATTTTGTCTACATATTTTCAACTTTTTAAAAATTTTTAGGTATAACAAATACTTGGAAAATATATCGAAATATTACCACTCACTTACACACCAACCTTATTGATAATATTTGTTAATAGGACAAACCTGTTTTAGACCAATTGTGATGTTACTTTCTTTACTAAACACAATTGGTTGTACCGGTGTAAGTGGTTAATATAAAAGAAACAAAAAAAGTTAAAATTGAACACGAAAAAGTCCCTCCAATACTAATAAGTAATCAAGTAAGAGACCATTTTACATTAGCATGTTATAATTAATCGTAAAATTTAATTAGATACTTATACTACTGATCCATAAAATAAATCATCAGGCATTAGTGGCCTTGATGTTTTATAGCTAAATGATGTAATCGCCGACAATCAAGCACAAAAATTGTTTAAAAACTGAATATTACAAAATCTGACATTTTTAAAAATAAACGTATAAGTAACAATAAAAGTAATTTTATTCATTATCAAATTATATTTTGCATTGATTCCAAAATTTAATACGAATGTTTGCTTGTTATCGAATAATAAAAGTCCTTATATCGTCAATCAATCCGTTAATTTTTTGTTTTTATAGTTTAAAGAAATAAAATTGATTTATTTCCATTTTTCATTACCGAAAATATTGTGCTGATGCAGTAGGTCATACAAATTTATTTACTCAGATTCGAAAATTTAAATTTAGATATAAAGGAATAAATTCCATAAGGTTCCGTAGGCTTCAAATTACAAGTACTACCGTTAATCCTATTTTGATACGATTTTCAGAGATTTCAAGGAATGATACCTAGATGGTCTCTGATCAATTTCATCAAATTCCATACGCCAATTTCCCTTAGGCATGCGCAAAAGTTTTCTCCTTAAAAGTTTCCTAAAAAAATTTAAAAAAATCCTTCCCAGCCGGACCCGCCCCACTAAAACCCCCAATGGAGCGAGATCGTATATCACTTTGGAAATATTTTCTTAAAACGGGAAGAGGAGACTTAAGATTTTAAATCGAGCGATATTTAAAAAGCGCCTGAAATTGGAGAACGTTGTCTTAGCCCAAGTATCCAAGAGGAGATAGCCAGTTATTTTACCCCAATTTTTTTTTATTTTTATAAAATGTATAG
>NW_027109445.1:1156696-1157434 GCF_000696795.3 Halyomorpha halys
TATATATATAACGAATCAGTAGGTACTGAATTTTTTTAGGAATATTATATCTCAGAAATCATTTGATGTACAGATGTTTATTAGCACTGGAATCAAAGCTAGTTTAATGTACTATAAAGGAGTTATGATGTTAATCTTAGTAAGAATAGTAGTTTTCATATTTGGAAAAATAAAATAACAAAATGTTGATTTAAATTTTTTTTTTATTTATAAAAAACTATATGTCAGGAACCATTAGACTAAATGTCGACCAGCACTTAAATTAGAGGTTTAATGTAGATTAAAGTAGCTTATGACGTTTATTTTCGTAGGAGTTGTTAATATCATGATATTTACCAAAATAAATTGATACAATGTTGATTTTTATTTGTTCATGAAAAATTTCATGTGCAAAGTTTATATTCATACGTAAATATCATAAAAACTACTACATCTAAATATGTATTTCCGAATGAAATATTAAATTTCTTACTTTGTGAAACAACCACCATTTTTTATTCTCAAAATACCTGATCCCCCACTATGGTAAGAATATGTTGGTTATACGTAGATAACCATCCGCTCTCCTATATGTCAGGAAGGTCATGAAAAAAAAGTGGGGGCCCTACGGAATAAAAATTCTACCTTCCCACTCCATTATTGTATATATTATTTTACCATTATGTTATTTTATTTATTTATTTTTCATACAGATAGTCTGATTATGTTCACTTGTCTATTCTTTTGTTTGTATATATT
>NW_027109445.1:1157854-1176771 GCF_000696795.3 Halyomorpha halys
AAAAAAAAAAAAAAAAAACCTTCCCACTCCGGTTAGAATGGTGTGGTAAACTATACAATAAACCTCCTTTACTTTCCTGTATATCAGAAATGGTAAGGAAGAAGAGGAAAAACAAAAGGAAAAAATTGCTGTTGCTTCAATGAGACGAGTAAAAATATTTTTAGAAAAAACAATAGAAGTATAAAGAGCCTAATTTTTTTTTTTTATGATTCAATATATTATGCAAAAAACTATTATTTTTTATTATTATGTTCATGACCCATAATACTTATTCTCGATTGGTACCAACGACAACATAATTAACATAAAATGTGACTTTTAAAAATATCGCGTTGACAAGCATACTCGTAAATGGAAATCCCTTATCTCGAATTGTGAGAAAACAAATAGACTCATTGAGAAAGGATGTTCGTTTGCATTGCTATCTCTGGGACAATATTATTGTTTGTTCCATCACTCATTCTTTTTTAACGATTACATTTTTGAATCTGGGGGGGGGGGAGGATTGATCGGGTTCCTTTGAACTATTTAGTGTATGTTTACTAAATGGAAAAAAAAAAGAATAAAAATATGTCTGTATTTCTAATTTTATCAGATGTATTTTTATTCACCATATGTCAAAACGAATCCGTTAGGTATTAAGTGTAAACAAAGATTTCTCATTGATTGGTATGAAGTTCAAACTTTGTCGGAAGCTTCATAATACCAAGAGTGCCTCACCCCTGGGGGTGCCCAGTAGTATTAAGAAAAAAATAAGACAAAAAATGAAATGATGAACCTGTTTCAAGGTGCCAAGTAAAACCAACACATATTGCTTTCTCCTTGACAAGCTTTTTATAAGATTGGATATTCTATCTTTATCGATATTCTATACCTATGTTGATCGTATACCTTCCACCCACTTATCCAGAGACATTAGATTAATCCCGAAAATTGAAGCAATACGTTATTAAGGCCACATTAAGTTGATTGGAGAGTGATACCTTATTAGAAAGTGTAATATTTTATCCTTAAAGGTTAATAATAATTAAAATAAATCATTTGGTAATTAGGTCTCCACATTCTTTATTATATGAATAGTCCAACGTTTCGGCCGATTTGGCCATCCTCAAAGACAATCTTAAATATAAATTTACACCTCACATCCAAATATTTAAAAAAAGTTTTGCAGACTATTCTGCCTTATATAGTTGATAGTGTTAAGTATCTAAAATTAAAAGTTTTAAAAATTAATGAAACCGTGAGTCAACTCCTGGGGGTCATCGGGTTCACCCAGTCTCTTAAATTGGGTACCCTTAATGGGGTAAAAATCCGATGGTCGAGCGTGATTCTAACCAAATCACCTCCTTGTACAACCATTGGTCTTTGTAATTTTTTACTTAAAAAAATAATGAAACTGTGACAAAATAGAGTAATTTGACTTGTTAATAATGATCTAGGCAGAATAAGCCTACAAAATTTTTTTAAATAATTGGAAGAGTTACTTAATATGGATACCAATTGATTTATTTAAACAATAAATACCAGTCTCAAGAAATTGAAAAGATTATACATAAAGATAATAATAATGTTACTGGTAAATTTAAAATAACAGTTACCGTTATGAGAGGTTTCTCTTTTCACGCCATAAAAAATTTAGAAATTTTAAAACTTTGGAAATTCCAAAATAGGATTTAGCACAAAAAAAAAACATTCAACAACAGAGAATTTCCGGGAGGAACATTTTCGGTATCGTTTGACTAGGATCTGAAGTCACTTTTAGTTTAAACCACACCACCCTTGAAGAATGGTGCCAAAATTAGAGGATTAAAATAAATTCCAATAAATCCCACCAAATCACATTTACCCTTCGACGTAAACCCATGACCTCTTCCTCTACAATATCCTTTAATAATACCCCACTTATTCCTGTCGAACAGATCCGTTACTTAGGACTACCTCTCGACAAACGACTGACATGGAATCCTCATACAAGACTAAAAAGACAAGAAACTGCTCGTAAATTCCGACTATTGCAACATTTACTAGACAAACGGTCTAAATTCCCAATCGATTACAAAAGACTGATCTACATGACTATTATAAGGCCTATCTGGACATACGGAGTTGAGCTTTGGGGCTCCACTAAACCATCAAATTTCTCCAGAATCCAATCCTTACAGTCCATAATCCTTAATGCTCCTTACTTTGTCACAAATCAAGTCATCCATCAGGACCTCAATGTTCCATATGTTGCCGATTTGGCCAGAACCAGATATCATTCCTTCCATAATAGACTTCTCAACTACCCAAATCCACTTGTTTCTAACCTGGCTTCTCCTTCATTACCTAATAATCCTCCTAGGCGTCTTAAAAGAAGATGGTCTGGAGATCTTCTCCTCTAGAAATGTTATTGGAGTTCTACCAGTGCGTAGATTCTCCACATGTTTTTATCATGTCACTATGTCACCTACAGCAAATTTACTTGTTGTATATATGTGTATACAGTTGTAAATAACAATAAATAAATTATTAAAAAAAAAAAAGTTTAAACCAGGGACTGAAATGGAATACTTTAGTTGATATTATCATAATTTATTTTGATTAGAGTAAATATTAATAAAAAATTCTTGTGTTAAGCTTCACATTAAATTTAAAGATAATCGAAATAGAAAATATTATAGCTAGGTAGCTCAGTGAACAAGACGCTCTATCTCCTGGACACGGGTTCGAAACTAGCTGAGGCAGATACTTTTTTATTCTGTTACTTTAGCCATGAGTCAACTCCTGGGTTCGGGAGCCATTCTGGGGCATATCTATTCTCTATAAAGTTGTTATCCATATTTGGTGAAAAATCTAGCGGTTGAGACTGCTTGTGAACAAATCACCTTCTTACACAACCAAGTAGCAGTCCTTAAAATTGTTTTTTATGAAGATAAAAATTTAGTTTTAATTGGAACTGTTTTGAAATAAAAATTCTCTGAAATTTTGAAGTATAACTCGTAGTAAAAAGTTTTAATATTGCATAGTTTAATTTGCTCCTTGTTTTTATGATTCTTGACTTTATTACATTGGCATATTTTAACTTTATTCTCCACATTCCAATAATTTTATATTCTTTTGTTTCCTGCTCCCAGCTCAAGTTTATTGGTTAGCATAAATTGTTTTGTAGTAATAAAAAATATTATATAATTTATTAGTTCATAATTTTTGTACTAAAATAATTTTAGCTATATTAATATTATTCAAAAATTTATATTAATTGAAGACCTTGCACCAGCTTTGAGGCTCGCATTTTTTTTTTTTTAATTGACTCAAAAATATGAATGTTAAATATTTATTTGTTTATATTTGCTTAAACGTTTTTACATGTATAGCTTCATTGCATATATTCATTCACACATTGCAATTTGAGACCTCGCATGCTATTATTTTTTATTGCTTTGTTTTCAGTTCCCAGTTCAAGCTAATCGACAAGTATATTGTTTGTATGGGCTCAAAGATTTGGACCGTATAATTCATTTAATCATGTTTCTTTACACACACATATATTTAAATTTTATATACTTTACAATTTACTGCATAGATCTCTATTCCTGGCTGCAGTAGTCCAACAGTCTTCCACTCATTGCTCTGGCAATATGCGTAAATAAAAAGTATATGCCATAAGGCTGTCTGGGGTAGTTAAACTTAATAAAAAGTAAAAGCATCTACTTGCCGCAAAATAAATCATTTTGATAATATTTAAAAAATTGATTGAGACAATTCTCAGTAATTATCAACCTCTTGTACAGAAAAACCGAATGAATTCCGTTTTCTTGTTCGGTCCTCAGTTTAGGGATTCGAATCAGTGCTCACTTGTATGTCTTCCGAAGCCAATGAACTAATTTACTATCCAAGTTTTATTAAACTGTTCTTAATTGTTGTACATAATACTTAGAAAAATAATTCTGTTTTATTGTCTTTTATTAAACATTCTCCGTTGTTTAATAGTTCATTTAAAAACGTATTATGTAAATAAAACCTCTGAAAACAATATTACTTATATGTAAAAAGTAAATACATTTTTATTAAATTCTGCATAGAAATATTAAATGGTGATGTAATCAGCCTCTAAAGTAAATGCATCAGTACAAATAAATAAATAAAAACTTATATACCAGAGAAATCAAGAAAAGGTTATGGTTTAAGGACTTCGTTAAGAACTATTTTTTGTCCAAAGGTTACGGAAGGAGGACTTGTAAGGGTACTTATTAAATGGTCATAAATAATTATTGGCGCCCAAAAGTTTTAATTTAATATTTGAATAATTAAGGTAATTAATTTTAAGTTTCTTAAGTATTTTTCGTTATTGTTATTACATTATATCAACTTGATACTCTTCATTATGCCACAAATAAAATTAAAAACTTTGGAGTCGATATTACTAGAAATATAAACCATCGTGAATGATTTAAATTCGTGGTAAAAATTAAAAGAAAACGGTCAAATTATTTAGTGGATTTAATAACA
Source organism: Halyomorpha halys (assembly GCF_000696795.3). Lineage (NCBI taxonomy): Eukaryota > Metazoa > Arthropoda > Insecta > Hemiptera > Pentatomidae > Halyomorpha > Halyomorpha halys. Next base: position 1,162,346 of record NW_027109445.1, read on the forward strand.
CTAATGTGAGCGTTGTAAATAAAATTCCAACTGATGAGTGAATGAAAAACCAAACTACGTGACAGTTTAGTGAGTAAGATGTTTATTTCCAATTCACTTTTACCTGACCCAACTTTATGGTATCATACTGACAGATTATCAACAATTATTAGTTAATTTTTGATAATTTAACACTTGTGTCAATACTAAAGCGTATTTTTGGTTTAGACAGATTGAAAAAAAAATCATTAAAGTTTCAATTAAAATTTTCACTAAAGTGATTAAGGTATGTAGAAAGGTTTATAGAAAATTTTAATTGAGCCTGGGTTTGTTTGAAACAACCCTTGGCAGTTGGTCCGATTCCGGCCTGTGATGATTGACTCTAATTTCTCGACGGACCCACACAATAGATCTCGACCTTCTCACAGTAGGATAACTTCCTCTCCCCCCCATCTGATTGCAGTACACAATGGCGTTAAGAACAATAAACAATTATATTAAACTGAGATAGGATATTATCAGTGTCAACAAATTTTTATTTCAGGTTAAACAAATATAATTAATCCCAGTTTTCTTTTTTTACAGTGCCAATGTTTGTTTGTGATTCTGACAAAGCGGTCTAATAAATTGTCTGGTAAATATTTATGTTTATTTAGGACAAATAAAGGGATTTTTATGACTTTTATCAAATCTCAGGCCAGGAGGATGAATAGATTAGAGATATTTGATTATCTTGGATCTTAAATATATAAAATTAATTATATTCAAGATTTAAATTAAATGCTAAAAGCAAGATCTAAGTCACCAAATTAAATTAAAGAATCAAGTTGCGCCTGTCACAAAATTACTCAGTCCATATCAGCAGCGTGACTAAGATGGAATCCTTGAGGCGAACATTCATAGCACAAGCTTTCCTAATTCGTAAGTATTTTTTCCACCATATTCGATATATTTCACAATAGATAATAATCGTTAGACGAAGAAACTGTTTATTGTAATAGTACTGCTCAACTCCATTAGGTTCCTATATACGCAGTATACTATTTCTAATGAACAATTCTTTTTTTTAAATTTATAATATATATTGTATAAGTCAAAATATTTAGTAGTAATATATAATTTTTTTTTTAAATTTGATTGGTTTTGTCTATTTTTTATATACATTTTGGTTATTTTTTTTATTATATTAATTTTTTTGTTTTCATAATTTTCCTTAGTGTCTCTACACGCCTGTAACACTCAATTTAGTAAATGTATTATAAATTACAGTTCTAAATATCAATAAATAAATAAATAATTTTCCTTTATTTTTCAATTAAACCTAAACCTTTCTTTTACTTTCACTTACCTATAGATGGAATGTAGTAGGATTAAATATAGGGAAAGTATTATGATCGTGTAAAATTTCGAATTTGAGTTTTCAACAGAAATACATGTTTTAATGTCCCGTGATTCCAAAAAATCTAGTCTCACAAAATTATGTATCTGTGAACAGTATCTGCTAGGTCTTATTCTCAATGAAATAGTCAGACAGGTCTTAAATAACGAATTTAGAAAAAATAAACTTTTAATTTTATTGATTTGAAAAAAATAAGAAGTTTTCTTTGTTATCAATAATAAATACTGAATAAATATAAAATATTAAAGAATTTTCTGAATGGAGAAAATAAAAAATATATAAAAATTACGGAAAAACCGAGAGTAACCGATTTTTCTCGATTTTATTACTCCTTCATAATCTTTTGTTCGTAGTCCTAACCTCGAGAATTCCTAAAATACGAGAAAGAGAAATGCTTTATTCAGCCATGCTGCCCAAATACATTGGGTTGCTACATTACACAACATACTAATCAATCCATGATCGGACATATATATTGCACAATACATATATTCACATGCCATAACAATAAATTTTGTTTCCCCTTTTTCCTTCACAATCAATACTAGTCTATAAATCTAGATATTACAAATATCAAATACGATACTAACTACAAATTTTTTGTTTTATTTTTTCATTCTTTATCAATTTAGTAATTCCATTACATTTAAAAATTTTATTTCATTAACTTGAAAATTTTTATTCTCCCTATCTCACTCTCTCAGACTTCCCATTTCCAGTGATCGATTTTTTTAATTTTTAAAATTTTCGTCTTCCTTGGTTTTCAGATTTATTTTTTCCTTTGCACAAATTACAAAAATTGCAAAATTCAATGAACGCAAAATTTGGGAACGTATGAATGGTGCTAAGTGAAATTTGTGTGCTCACAAAGATTTTTTCTACAGCTAATATAAATTTAAATTTAAAAATAAATTGTAAAAATATTAAATATAATAATATGAAATTAACAACCCGATGTACTTTCAAACATAGGTAGTAGCTAAAGCTATATGAAATAATTATTTAGAAATGCTAAAGAAATTATACAAATCTTAGTCGGGTATAAAAGGACAATACATTATAATAAGATTAATAATTATAAAATGTGATAAATGTAAAATATACAAATAAATGAATAAACTGTACTGAGCATGTCTTTCCTCTGAATTCATCAGTTACCATTTATGTAATAGTAGATAAAGGCTCCATTCAAATATACATTATCGGCTACTAATGTTAATTATAAAGATAGGCAAGCACACATAAAAAAAAATCTTTTCCAAATACGAAGTCTATTGAAAGTTCTTTATTTCAACAGATTGAAAATTATATTGTGTGAAATTAGCGATAAAAATTAATTTAAAAAAAAAAAAAAGAAAATACCTGGGAGTTAATAGAGTAAAGAGTTGTATGGTTAGTTGCAATATTATAAAACAATAGACACAGAACTGTATAAATGAGGGATTCACAAAGAAGCTAGAAAGCTTGTTCGTGGAAGTTTGCATAAAATAAAATACGAACATAAAGACCATCAATGGCATATTTATTGTCTTTATATTTTTATTTAATATTAAAAACTATACGTATTTAGAAAAATTTTAACTTTTAGATTGATTTTTAAATATATTTTCCCAATTCAGATCTACGCCTCAGGGAATTGCCTACGCTGCCTTGATGATCTATGATCCATAATATGCAGTTTAGACACTGAATAGAAGAATTTAGAAAACTATTATTCCGTACAATTTCCTCCTATTATTTAATGACGCTTATCATTAATATGGTATTCCTTATGTACACAAGATGGTCAAGGATGAGATAGGAAAGAATCTTGAAGGAGGTCTTAAATGGAGGGGGATGTTGAGGAATTTGGATAGACACAGCTCCGTGTCCACATATATATTACTGTGACAAACCTCAGAGTCAACTCCCAGGAATAATCATATTTCTCTGATTACACGTAAATCTATAGTCGTACTTAAACAATTCCTAAGATTGAGTGATTTTATTCCGCAGAATACACTTTAACTCAACGTATCCTCTCTCATTTGCCTTCACTTCTTTTTCAAATCTTAATTTTTTGATATTTACAACTGTACATAACTACAACAAGTAAATATTAAGTAAGATCATAATGGTTTGATACAGGCATGTGGAGAAATTATCTATTGGTAGCACTCTAGAAACATTTTTACAATATAAGGTCTCGAGGCAACCTTCTTTTCAGACGCCTCGGAGGATTGTCAGAAATGAAAGAGGAAGCAAGGTTAGAAATTAATGGGTTTGAGTGGTTAGGGAGTTTATAATGGAAAGATTGATATCTGGTCCTAGCTAGATCGGTTACATATGGAAGATTAAGGTCTTTATGGATGATTTTATTTGTGATAGAGTAAGGAGCATGGAGAATTTTACGAAGGATTTTGGATTGTAAGGATTAGATACGAAAGGAATTCGAAGGTTTAGTGGAGCCCCAAAGATCAACTCCGTATGTCCAGATATTGACGGATTTTTGAGCGGCACTTAAGCGAATTCAAAGTATAACAAACTGGGTTCATAAATCGAGGCCATCCATATTACAATTGAACACTTGGGTGCAAGTAGGTGTTATAAGAATATGAATTTTTTAATTTATTTATTTATAAATTGTTATTTACAACTATAATTACATAAAACGCACTAAGAAAATTTTATGTAAGATCAAAATATAGTGATTCAGGCATGTAGAGAAACTATGCATTGGTAGCGCTCTAAAGAATATGAATCGAGGAAAAATTTAATTCAATTTTTTATTTCTGTTTTAGGCTGAAATCTGAATTTTTAACCTCTTTAATTTTCAATCTAGCAGCTTTTACCTTTTTTCTTTTTTTTTTTTATGTCGTTTTTAAAATATTCTTCTAAGCAAAAGTTCCTATTATTGATTAAATGTCGCTTAGCACCTTTATCCAATCATGTTTTTAAATAAATTATTTAATCTTTTTTTATTTAAAACTTCATTAATTTTTTTAATTTAACTTTTAGAGGGTAGAGCAGAATTTCTGAATTCAAATGTAAATTCGTGGATACATTGTAGTATCGATGACTGCCCGTATTGTAACTTTAGAAGAGAAGGTTATGAATGTAGATCAGCGTTTTGTAATGAAATGGAAGTTTAGACCGTTTGTCTAGTAAGTGCTGTAATAGTCGGAATCGACCTGGTTTCGTCGTTTGTTCAGATGTAGTCCAAGGTAGCGGATCTGTTCTACACGGATAAGAACTTATTAAAGTATACTGCAGGGCAGTCGGCCGGTTCTTTGAAACATCTTTGAACCCAAAAAACCCACCTACACCCTTGATCTCTACGTTCATTCATCCATTATATACCAGAATGATTCATAAATGCCCTCTCATAGAACCACATCCTAAAGCAAATCCTTCGTCATTCAATCTGCTTCTATAATTCACTCCCCTTCTCTATTCTCCAATCCTCCTCTGTTATTTCCTTTAAATGACAACTTCTTCATATTCTCCTATGTATATTAATTGTAATAAATACAAGAATTTTGTACTAGCTTTTAAGATTGATAGATTTATTTATTGATAGATATTACAATCTGCCACACAGTTGTGGGCAATAGGTAATAGTGATGAATGATCTCATACATACTAAAATAAAAAAAACAAAAAAACTCTCTTAAAATATATACAAACAAAAGAATAGACAAGATGAACATAATCAAACTATCTGTATGAAAAATAAATAAATAAAATAACATAATGGTAAAATAATATATACAATATTTACACAATCGACCTGAGGATCCCTGATCCCACTCTATCCCCCACGTGTGACGGGTAGAACTGAGCTCAAGAGATCCCAGGGCATCCCTCTCCCGCATCACTGGTAATGAGCCAGTGGAGGCTGAGCAAGTTGTACTAGCTAGACAAATAATCAGTCTGAACCAATACAAGTAATTATTCTTTTTTTCATATTATGGTAAATGTCATGGGGTATGTGACAGCTCCGTGTTGTATGTTTCAGGGCGAGTGATGCAAATAATACTTATTTTATTTTATTATTTTTATGGATAATTAAAACTTTTGACAGTTGGTCGAGAAAATCGTGAGAACTTCAACTCAGATACAATAGTCCTGTCCAGTATCTGAGGATCAGGATCGAATATTTAGTATTACTCTTTGTTTGTAATATAAACATGAAAAATTATTTTTTATACTTTCATATTATTAAATAAAGGTATTCATAAATTCACAAATACAATATGATGAGTTATGCATAACGTCCTCCGAAGTGTTAGTGTTGACCTTTAGTTTATGGCAAGATCAAAGTTACATTTGTCGTAATCGAACCACCATGATCGTTAGGAATTATTATCAAATGAATGGCACTTGTAGACAGTACAAAGTTCTTATAATCGATAAAGACTGTGCTGAGATTGATAAAACTAAAACAAAACAACAGGCCAAAGGAATGCATTAGGGCCGGGATCCATTACGAGAAAGAAAACTAACCAAGATGACCTTCTTGCCTGGTTAACGTCCGATCATAGTTGATCGCTTTTTATTGCTGTTTGATAACGCAAGATCAATGTCCTTTGGACTCTAGCAACCAATGAATACACCCTTACGTAAACGGTACATTTCTTTTCAATTCAAAGTTTATTAATATATCTGATACAGTCCACTTTTGGAATAACACTAATGGCATAGCGAATTTTAAAAATTATATTTGATTATAGATAAGTTTCATTATTAATTTAGCCAAATAATCAACAATGTAGCATGTCCAAATAGTATATGTATATCTGTTATCTGAATTCCTAAAAATTAATGTTACGATACACAAGCTTGCGTTAATCAATTTTATATTCATTTTCAGTATCTCCGAAACAAAATAAATAAACCATTGTATGTTAATAAATGTATACGATCTATCTTAAAATGCATATAATTTTCATATTTTGAAATCATTGAGAGACAGATTTTTTATTTCTGTTTTGATGTTCAGCACTTGTAATTACAATAACAATTACGTGTAATTTTGGAGAAAAAAAATAAAAAAATTATATAAGAATGTTATTGGTAATTGTAATTACTTTAGCTCAGCTTATAATTGTAGTAGCTTATAATTAAAGTAGTCCCTCAAGTAATTGCTATTACAGTAATTGTATTTAATTTTCCCCAACTCTGTACTGTCCCCGATATCTCTAGACAACAGATCGTCTTACTTACTTCACCTTGAAAACTTAATCTATAGCGAATAGAGCAGTCTTATAAAAATTATCCCCTCCACCTTCTCTGCCAAAATTAGAAATAAACTTGAAACCGTTAATCCTGCCTATGATATGGCCTTTCTTAACTTACCTTAAAAAAAATTATAACGAGTATTTTCCAATGTATCTGTTATAGTCTCAAGAAACCATACGTTATTAGAGCGAATAAAGGAAACAAAAGCCGGCAGAAGTGATCTCTATTTTTTTGTACACGCATACAATTATGTTGTTTTTCTCCTACTATTTTATTGGCCGAGCGTGAACGAAATGGAATATTTTTTTTTTTCATTCCCTCCTGTAATGATTTTAGCGGGTATTTGGTACGTATATATAGGAGGTATGCTATATGTATAGCTGGGTGTTAAGGATACCTTCATACGAAATGGAATAAATTATTTCCTACCAACATAAATAAAAATGAAAAACTCTAATTACGAGAATGAAAAATTCTGTTAGCCAGAGTCTATGTGGATTTAAAGATATTTTGAATCCAGTAATACATCAAAATATGATTTTGATAATTAAAAAGAAAATATAAAAGAAAAATCAAACATTAAATATGTATCTATGAATGTATTTTTGAATCCTTTTAAGACCCTAAATGCTCTCTCATCCAGTAATCCGGACGACCTCCCAATATTTCCATCTGATTAACGGGGCTCTACTCTAATACCTAGATATATTGAAAATATTTTAAAAAATTTCTGATATGTCGCTAATAATCTCGGATTTCATCTTAGGCTTTATACAAAATAAATACATATCTCTATCAGAATTGGAAAGAATTCGGTAAAAAATCTAGCATAGATATCTCATGTTTTTTTTCAAACCACAAATATTCTTCATAAGAGTTGTAGTCGTCTTCTAAAGATGTCCCTAGTGTTTGTCGACTGTTGGACGGTATAAATCTATAAGAAATGTGACGCTTGTGCAACGCGATGCATTCACGATAATTCATAAGGCCTTGGATTGAAAGATTTGCAAGCGTTTTTTATAAGTTGCACTCACGATAGCACAAATCCTGCCGATAGAGCAGGCTATATCCGTAAACCAACAAAATTAAACCTACATATTGATTATATAACTTTAGACCTAAGATCGCAAGGGAAAATTTATTATTTAAAAAATATTACAAGGAATTTGAAAAGATGAAAAAAATATTTTTAAAAACTAAGGGGGTTCCCCTTTCTGCCCAACGAAATACACAATTATTCATTTAATTGTACAATACATTACTCAAATTGTATAACTGTAATTTACATGTATTCTGTAGTTCAGATTGTATTATTATTTTCAATATAGTTTAATAAATATAAATATATTGTGCTTCCTTTTCTTTTTTATCGGTCCACGCTTAAACTTTTAAACCCACCGTCTAGTTCGAAGTTTAACTGCTCAGAATTTATTTTTTCAATTCGTAGCGAAAGTAAAATTAAAAATTACACGATCACAAAAAATTTTGTTACATAATAGAGAGATATACACAGAATGTGTATTGTTATTCCACTAGATATAATTTCATGCTTAAAAATTATGTAAGACAACATCTAAAGAACAATGATACCATTAAATTAAATATGAATAAATAAATTAATTAATAAGAGAAAAAACTAAAACAAAAGAGACAGAAATTAAAAATTACTATTAGGATATAGGAACATTATCAAACAAACCCTTAATTCCCTCAAAAATCAGAAATCAACCAGTCACAACTCACAAGAAGCTATACGTACGGTAGATCACCGATTTCAATGACACTTTGGTAGTGATACTAAAAATATTTCACAAGTTTCCGAGGGTTCTTGCCAAGAAACCGAAAAACAAATATTTTAAATAATTTTAAAAATTGTTTATATCATCGTATACCATCTTTGCTCTGCATATATTTAATATTTATTTATACTAATATATTTGTTTTTCTTGAATAACAGGAATAAAAGATTATTGATTGCATGCCGATTACGACTATTACAACACTTACTAGACAAACGATCTAAACTTACAATTCATTACAAAAGACTGCATGACAATAATAAGGCATCTGGACATACGGAGATGAGCTTTGGGGCTCCACTAAACCTTCGAATTCCTCTCGTATCCAATCCTTACAATCTGAAATCCTTCGTAAAATCCTCAATGCTCCTTACTTTGTCATAAATAAAATTATCCACAAAGACTTTAATATTCCATATGTAATCGATCTCTAACCAGTAATTATTCCTTCCATTATAAACTCTCTAATCACCCAAACTAGTTTCTATCCTTGCTTCCTTTCATTCCTGATAATTTTTCAAGGTGCCTGAAAAGAAGATGGCCTTGAGACCTTCTAATACAAAAATGTTTTAGAATGCTACCAATGGGTAGTTTCTCCACAAGCCTGTATCATTATGATCTTACATCAAATTTAAGATGTATTTTTATGTAAAATATGTTAATTTCAATAAATAAAAAAAAGTTTATTAAAAATTACAAAAATAAAAGTCGCTTCAATAAAGTAAATAAAAAATTTTTTTGTGGTAAATAATCGTTAGTCTTTTTGAAACCCTTAAATACAAATTTTCGTATAAATCAAAAATTAAACATTTTCGGGTTTTATTTCGGAATATATTTTCCTATGCCTACGTTCTACGTACGCTAAATAAATTCATGACTCTTCACAATGGTATTCAAAAGTCTTGAAAAGCTGAATTTACACTTTTAGATTTCATGTCTTTTTTTTTGTAATTAAAAAACTGTATTTATCGATTATAATAAAAATTCCTACTTAAGTACTTTTGAGGAACAAAAAACGAATATCAAATTTATTTCCCATAAAACTGTGTGGCGGATTGTAATATCTATCAATATAAAAAAAAAAATTTGCCCATAAAAAACATTTTATACCACTTTGCTAAGTCAGACGGGATAAATTATTTCGATATTGTTTTTTTGGTATATTGGGGCATAACAATAATACATTATCAATTAATATTCAATTTTAGCGTCATAAAAATTTTCGACTTACCTGGGCCTTATGTTTTTTTTGTTTTTTTTTTCAAAAATGCAATAACTTCAAGACTTCATGAGATGATACAAATATATAACCTTAATAAAAAAATTATATAAAATAAAACGTATGAGAAATTTCACATGGAAAATTATACATGGTGTCCCGATTTGCATTTTCAATAAAATACCGAAGTAAATCTGTTTTGAAATTTTATTTGGTATCAGGATTCGTCAATAAGTCACCTAATTCCATTTCCCACCCAAAAAAATATTGATTAAAATTTTTACAGAGTAACATTTTTACCGATATAAAAATTGTCAATGTAGTTGAGGAGGGGGGGACAAATTAATTACATGGCGCTATTTATGAAAGGACTCTATCAACCGTGTTATATTACAACAGCATAATACAGTCTTACCCATTCATATAACTCCAATAACATTTCTAGAGAAGAAAGTCTCGAGGCCATCTTCTTTTCAGACGTCTATGAGGATTATCAGAGTAGCAAGGGAGTAGCAACTTGTTTCTAAAAGTTGGTTTGGGTGGGAAAAATTAGAATTTAAATTTTTAAAAAATAATTAATTCTCTCCCCAATAAAAATACTGAAAATTGTGGGAAACCAACACTTTGTAATTATAAAACAAAATACCTGGCAGTTTCTAAAAAAAAAATATTTTATTTGGACTAGAAATTAGGAGGCAAATGAAAGTAGTATGATGCCCGCACCGTATCAGATTAAAAAAGAAATGTAGATTATTATGACGAGAAATCACCCTTTGAACGAAACAACGATCAAAGAAAGCAAAAAATAAATATGTTCACAAATATTGGAGATTGTAATGTTTATCGGAATGCAAAACGGTAATTATAAAAGTTATAGATAGATGGAGATATTTTAGACTTTCAACATCGAACCACGGCCAACAGATCTTTAAACTGATATTATTCGCTAACCTCTTAACAACAATTAGCTAATCTGAGTATAAATATTATATTTACCTATTATATATTATATGATGTGAACAATACTCACAAGTTATTATTATAATTATAATATAAATAATAATATAAATTATTATTATTATAATAATTACAAGTTCAGTGCAAAAATATTTTCTTATTTTGGTTGCCGAATGGTTATTGCAAAAACTGTATAAAGCTTTAGAATAACGGTATTTAAATCGTATAAATCAGAAGCAGGTTGGTGGGGAAAATAAAACTAAATTAAAAAGAGTCGAATGTGTGTAATTAAACCCAACTTGCAAAGTCCTTAGTAATTTATTCCAGTAAAATTTATTTATTTTTTTTTTTTATGTGAGTTTATAAAGGAGTGATACAGGAGTGTAGAGAAACTACCCATTGGTAGCACTCTAATGACGTTTTTACATTAGCATATCTTGTGGCCATCTTCTTTTCAGGTGCCTCGGAGGATTATCGGGAATGGAACAGGAAGTAAGGTTAAAAACTGGTGGGTTTGGCTGGTTTTATATTTTATATAAGTGAAACGTTCAGGTCTTTATGTATGATTTTATTTGTGACAAAGTAAGGAAAATTGAGGATTTTACGAAGCATTTTGGATTGTAAGGATTGGATACGAGAGGAATTGCAAGGTTTAGTGGAGCCCCAAGCTCAACTCCGTATGTCCAGATAAGACTTAGTGTTAAGTGGATCAGTCTTTTGTAATGAATTGGAAGTTTTAACCGTTTGTCTAGTAAGTGCTGTAATAGTCGACGTACAGTTTCCTGTCTTTTTAGCCTTGATTGAGGATTCCAAGTTAGTCGTTTGTCCAGATGTAGTCCTAGGTAGTGGATCTGTTCTACAGGGGTAAGAACAACATTATTAAAGTATACTGTAGGGCAGTTGGCAGGTTTACAACGAACGATAAAGGTGATTTGATGGTATTTGTTGGGATTTATTTTGATCCTCCAATTTAGGTACCATTCTTCGAGGGTTGTAACATGGCATAGGAGAGTTCAAGGGGTGCAAGTTCATGCAATCAAAGGGTTATTATAAACAGCAAGCACACATGTGTCATCGGCATTCGTGGTGAGGATAGTGTTAGGATTGGTTGGGATGTATAGACTATGTAGAGGATGGGGAACATAACATAGCCCTAAAAAAGTGATTTACGTTCAACAGTTCCCGAGATATACGTTTTTAAACAACATTTCATAATCACTAGCTCGGAAATTTATTATTTTATACGAATAGATATCTGTAGGTGTAATAGTTCCTGAGATATAGGTTTTTTTTTTCATAAATCAAAATTTGTTTCTGAACAAATAAAATTGAACATTTTGTGAATATACTTGCCAAATAAAAACTACTACTACTAAGACAAACAGTATAAACTATTTATAGTAATTTCAATTAGTTTTAATTTTAATGAAAATAGACATGTGTATGTCTAATGATTCTTGACAAGTAGTTTTCCCTAAATAAATGCAATAAATGAAATAACTACTAACTTTTCGTTATGAAATGTTACCTTTTAAAAATATGTATCTAGGAAATTATTAAATACCGCAATTTTGTATTCCCCCTACCTATACTTGGCAGACTCATCAATTTTGACTAGTAACTAACTATACATAGTTTTCATTAAAGTAATCGAAAATTGGGGTAGAATAACTGACTTTTTTCCACTGTGTTCTAGGGGGGGGGGATCAATAGTATTGCCACTAACCACCCCTACTTTTAACTTCCAGTTATTTCCTTTTGTCTGTTCAATTCGTTTTGACAGCTGATTTCATACAACTTTCAATTTTATCAATTTCATATCAATTTCAATACAATTTTCGCAGGATAATTCATACAATATATTCTTCAATCCTTGTAATCAATTAAAATAAAGAATTTTGTTAATAGAAATTATATTTTATATTAACATAAAACAGATATAAATTATATTTATTTCCAGGGACTCTTCGACTAAGAAGGGATTATTTTTTCTCACTTCGTAAGGAATGCCTCACTGATATTGTGAACACTAAAAGCTAAACAATTGTAACATACTGTTATTGTTACTGGTCGATAAAATGCCCAAATTCGGTCACTATTTTCCCAAAATCAGAAGAATTTAGACCATGGTTATATTCCTTTACTATAGCTTCCAAGCAAATTCCTACACATATTGCATCGGGCCTTCATAATATATGCTGTTTATGCCAACAGGTCAAATAATAAAAAGAAAAACTGACAAGGAAACAGGACCCTGACCAAGGTCAGACAAGGTTTTTAATAGATTTGCCTGTCAGCCTAGAAAATGTCTAGACAGATGTTAAAAAAAAATAAAACATAATGATTAGGATAAAAAGTGATTATACAATAATATGATAGCAAAATACAGTTATTAAATAAAATTTATCAAGAATCATTAAATATATTTTTTCTTGATCTTGTTAACAAATACGTCTATATATAAGTAACTTTATAGAAATAGTGATGCAGTATAACAATACTCGAGTGAGTCGCGATGTTTCAGCATTCGTGGCTTGGGGGCATCATCATTATTCCAAAAATAGATGCCCTAGCTCACTGCCAAAGCTGCATAACGTTATATAAATTCCAACTTTCGATTCTTAATAAAAATCGATATACTATTTTTTTAGAACAAAATATCTCTACGCTACCTGAATACAATTTATTTATCTATGGCTTCTTAAAAAAATTGTTTAAATTTTTTTATTACCAAAAGAAAGTAAAGAAGCTTTTTATTATTCAAAAAATAAAAAGTTTATTAAAAAATCCTCAAAATCTAAAATTTTCACTTGCAATTCAAGTTTTAGATATCAAGGAACAAATTTGATTTCGTGTCTGTCATCAACTTTTATTCGAGCATAATCCATTGAGCCGTTAATCCGATTTTGATACACTTTTTTTGTGACTACGAATTAATGCCTAGATGTTTCCATATCAGTTTCATCAAATTCTATTTACTATATTGACGCCTATAAACATGTTACATTGTTGTAATATCGATATCGAATATTAGCAACAATATTCCGATATTATTTAATCGAAATATCGATATTTTGTTTAACAAGAATAGAAAACGTAAAACTTCATTGTTGGTAATATCGATATCGAAGATTAGCATTAATATCCCGATATTACTTTATCGAAATATCGATATTTTGTTTAAAAAGACTAGAAAAATGTACAGAAATTAAAAAAATGAAATGCCGATATTTTATATTGAAAATATTTGACTATCCGATTTTTAAACTCGTGTTAGAGTAGAAAGTTTATTTAAACGTTTTTCGTCACTGTGTATCACCTCCTACGACTTAATATCAAATAATTTTTCCAAAATCTTCGCCTTTCCAATGGTATATAACACGCCTATATTACTACTATTACTTCCGGAAATGGGTTTTCAACCTGGAAAATATATTTTACTGTAATGAGGAAAAAATAAGGAAAACAAGATAAAGTAAATATTAAAAAAATTAAAAGAACAAAAATGATAAAACAAAAAAAAAATATGAATTACTATTATATGTTATAAATTTATTTTTATTAAAGTAAAAATTGTCTGACTAGGAATAAGTGTGCTGGGTATATAAAAACACAAAAAAAATTACTTTACTATACCTATACATTAGGGGTATTCATGATGTTGTGTTAAATGTTATATGTTTTACAATGTTAAATGTTATAACTATAGGATTGTGAGCAGCCCTATTTGAAGTCATGTTAAACGTTAAATGCATAAGAGTCCCTAGCGGATTTTCTCAGCAACTTGTTGTAATGGGTGTTTTTTTAAGCTAGATAGAACTTTAAATTGTAAAAAGTAACACAAAAAATTAAA
>NW_027109445.1:1177791-1196095 GCF_000696795.3 Halyomorpha halys
GATCTCAACTGGTCTTTTGTGTGACGTCATTCTCGATTTAACTGACCAAGTAACAGACTCTCAGCCATGTTAAATGTTATTTCGTTTTACCACGGCAAAAGAAGGCAATTTTTTTCGATTTAACACGAGTTTTTCCATTTAACACGCTTTAACATAGATCATGAATACCCCTATTATAAGAATTAAAACAAAATTGTCTGACTTGGTATAAGTGGGCTGTGTCTTCGTAAAAGTTTTTCTCTCCCTGTCACAAAATGATAAAACTATGATCTATCTGTTATTAAAGAACAGTTAATAGTACAATGATTTATCAAGTTTAATCAAAATAATTAGAGTTTCTTTTTTAAAGTTGTCGTATCATCCACGGCATATAGCATGACCTAAATATTTAATTTAAGTTTTTTATGAACATTTTGTGAGTCTAGGTTAATTAAAATCATGGGACCTTAAACGATGTATGTAGAAATTTTCTCAATAACAATACATCCCCTTACTATATATTCCACATAAGTGAAATTAAAAAACGAATATATAGAGACAGTGCTATGCTTTAGTACAAATATAAGAAATATTCCAGAATTGAACATAATACAATATTTTATGAAGTTAAAATAACCATCATTATATAAATAATAGGTATAACTTATGTTTACAGAATAATTATGATATTTTTATTTTTAAAGTAAGTGTTATTTATAGCTACTGTTAGATATGTTGTAGGTCGGTTTAAGAAATGCCTGACCTCTCTCACAAGGACATGCTGTATCTCTTAATATCGAGGAAGTCAATAACCGGGAACTTTTTCCTGATTCATTGCTCTCTAAAGTAAGGAAGAAATATAATGTTTATTAAACAAATATAATAGGATCATAGAATATAAATTAATATATATATATATATATTTATATTATTTTTTTTTAATCGCAAATTAATATTGAAAGAACAAATAAAAAAAAAAGACAAAAATTATTATTATTATTCACTTAGTTACATGTAGAATATATTTTATTTATTTTTTTATTGTATTCATTTAAAAAATTACATTCAATACGGTCCAACCAGATAATTTTTATCGATCGGTGCCAAAATAACCCATAAAAATGATGGACACAAGTGAAATGAAAATATTACAGTTTACATTATTAGACCGTTACGGAGGCTATACAATTTTTAAGCTAGATAAGTACAATATGAATTGATCTGAAGTAGTACAAGTAATAATTTAATTAACAAATAGTAAATTAATTTAATAATGAGAATAAAACAGGATGATACAGAATATGATCAAAATAAGGATCCAATAATATCTACTACTGGCGATGTAAGGTTATAGGGCTTAGTAACGAGCGGATTCCTAAATTATTAATAAACATTGAACCGACGGGTAAACGTCCGAGAGAAACGTAGATGGGAGGATTGCGTTAAAACTGATTTAGTAGAATTGGGTTTGGAGGGGCATCACTGGAAGGAAGTACTGAGTTCGAACAGCTGCAGTGCTTGATTCAACCTTCACAACTTCATATTGTGTATATCTCGTTGTCGGAGAGATCTGATATATATTTTACATATATAATATATGATCTAATATAGATAAAAGGATTATTTGTATTTTTTTTATTACAGTGTTATGAATTCGTAAGGAGTTTAAGTACAACTTTAATATTTTTTCTGTTTGGGTATTTTAATGGATATGATTTTATTATTATTCCACAATAGTTTTTTTTCCTTTTTTACAGTGTAATAAAAAAAAAAAAATATATATGAGAGGCAAAATCGGAGCCAATCTTACTTGTAATAAATGCTTGAAATGAATAATTTTTTTTTTTAATATACATTAATATAGTATTTGTCATAAATATTGCCTCTATCTCTAGATACATTGTGATAAATACATGCTAGAAACTCTAGCCGAAACGTTGGCACATTAAAATAAGTTAATCATACGTATTTGTGTTTTACATTGACCACACCCCCAACCATCTTCTCCTCATTAGATACATTGTTGTTTTAATATTTTATTTATATATCGGTGGCTTACTTCACAGGAGTCCTAAGTACATTTTCACTAACTTTATGAAAAATACAATTTAAGATTCTTTCTTTTAGGAAAATAAAAACTTTTCACTAAATTTTCCCAAAAGAGATAATCTTTAATTGTAATTTTCGTAAACTCAGTTCTAAATGTACGTAGCACTACTGCTAAGTAATCCATCAATATTATATATTATTTTTTTGTTTGAGAGTTGGTAATTTAAACTTGAACACTAATATATTTTGATCCTTACCTCTTAACTTTGTTTATTTTCTCACGTTTTGGCCCTCAGGCAATTAATAAGGAGACACCTAAAATATTCATATTTTATATGTAGCGGTATAAAATGGTAAAAAATTCTATTTATTGGTAACCAACGTTTCGCCTCATTTCGCAGGGTTTCATCTGGGCTATGACTTAAAGATTTCAGAATGGATTCTCTGTAATGTCTTATGGAAAATCACTCTGAAATCTCCAGCCTTTATAGTAAAAAAAGCCCAAAAGAAGAAGAAAGACAGTTATCTCATCCCAATGTTTTATTACTTTAATGAAAACTATGTATAATTAATAGTCAAAATTTATGAATCTGCCAAGTATAGCTAGGGAGAATAAAAAATGGCGGCTGTTTCAAAGCGATAAAATTTTTTTTTTTAATTCGGAACTCTATATCTTAAAAAGTAGGAACAACACAAGAAAACCTAAGAGAACGTCATTTAAAGAAGAGTAAATTTGCTTAAATATGAGCCCTAATAGAGTTATTTACGTTAAATATTTTTCAAGCTATAGCTTTTTAAAAAGCAAAATTTCTTAAAAATCTTCTGAAAGGTTAGTAGTTAGTGAATTTATTTTGAAAAAATTATATCTCAAAAACCATTTGACGTACAGATGTCAATTAGCACTCACATTAAAGCTAGGTTAATGAGCTATAAAGTAGTTCCTGATGTTTATCTTCGTACAAGTAATAGTTTACATGGAATTTGCTAAAATAAGTTGATTTATAGTTGTTGGGGCAAATTTTCATTTTGTGAGTTTATTTTGTCAAATATCATAAAAACTACTACTCTTACAAAGATAAACATAATTTAACTAGCTTTAATTTGAGCGCTGGCAGACATCTGTACGTCCAATGGTTTCTGAAACGAAGTTTTTCATAAATTAAACTTATTGCCCGAACAACTATAAATCAATTTATTTCAGCAAATATCATGAAAACAACTATTCCTATGAAGGTAAAGGTCATAAACTTCTTTATAGTCCATTAAACTAGCTTTAATTTGAGTGCTAATAGACATCTGTACGTCTCATAGTTCCTGAGATATAGATTTCTCAAAATAAATTAATTAACTACTAATCTTTCAGTAAATTTTTAAGAAATTATGCTTTTTAAAAAGCTATATCTCGAGAATTTTTTATTCCCCCTACCTATACTTGGCAGACTCATCCATTTTGCCTAGTTGCCATAGTTTTCATTAAAGTAATCAACAATTGGGGTGAGATAACTGCCTTTTTTTCTTCCAGGCTCTTGTACTATTATGAAGCACTGCTAAGTAGGATGGATGTAGGTTAACAATTAAATTTTTAGTACTATTTTTAGTACTATTTTGTACCTTTCGTAACCTCCACCTAGAATATCTTCCGACAATCTATTATATACGATCAACTATTGTTCTTCCAAATATATTTATCAATTAGTATCGTATTTTATACTATTTTATCAATTATCTAAAACGTTCTTGTAGCATCGAACTAAATTGTTAAAATTTTCTCTACACAGTATTACACTATTATCAAAACCTTCCTTCACCAGGTTAGAACTGTGTTAAAAACAAATTACAGGGCTTAACATATTTTATATTTTACTTTTATCGACTTAATAATTTTCTTGGACAATCTTGGAATAGGATGTATGTTAGTAGAAATATAGTGTTATGTGTTGAGTAAATTCTAAGCAAATAATATGGATATTTTAGGAGTCTTTCTGATAATTGTCGAAGTAAAATTTTAAAAAAATGTGAGACAAGGATCAAAAGATATTTGTGTTTTAGTTTAGGTTACCCACTTTTAAACCAAAAATTAATATATAATATTGGTGGCTTAGTTCACAGTAGTGCTTAGAACATTTCCACTGACTTTACAAAAAATGCAATTAAAAGTTCTCTGTTTGTAGGGAAATTATCAAGAAGCATGGGAGAAAAAGAAAAAAAAGTTGAGGGATCAAAAGATATTTCTGTTTTAATTGATGTTTTATTTTTCCTTAATTAAAAAAAATACTGAATAGAACTATATCGAACATAGTGAAATACTTGTAGCTAAACAAGATCTAAAGATTTTTTCCCAGATGGAAGGATAAGGTACCCACATGTGTTCAATTAAGTTAATTATGGAGAACATAGCGGCCTTTTATGTAAATTGACTAGTGTGTCGAAAACATTCTTCTTCCATGTGCCCCATGCGCTATCATCCAGACACAGAAACTTCTCCAAGCAAGATTGACATTCTTGATGACAATACATGGCCCGAAATAAGGATGAATATTTACGATAAACATGGCAATTTAAACGTATATGTAAATATTTTCTTGTATCCAACTCCATTGGAAATAATTAAAATTTAAAAAACCTTCATATCATGTTTTTAAATAAAATTACTCCATTATATTTGATCTAATTCATTTAAATATTTTTAAAAAGAAAATCAACTAAGTTTAGAGACAATTTTGTAGAAGATAGCTTCTAAACATAGACACAATAATACTGGCCACATTAAACAGATATTTTTACCTTTAAGAATTGTTTTAGAAAAAATATTTCAATACAAAATATCTTTGAAAATCTCGAATAAGATCTAACCATTGTTAAAAAACGAGATTGAAACTACTGACTGAAACAAAGGTTCACTGTGTAGCTAATTGATTGAACCTAAAAGTCTGGTGCGATGCGTGCACAACTATCACCTTACATACGCCCCAAACCATTTGTAGATGGTAAGGTAGTGTTGAAGTTATCACTATTTTTTAATGAAAAAGAAGTAAAACCATGGTCGACATCCTACAGCAATATCCGCAGGGAGGACGTTGTTCTAACTCGCTTGAGAATAGGTCATACTCTCCACATGCACTCTCACCTGATCAGAAAACTGCCACCTCCAATGTGCCAATATTGTCAGTCAATTCTCACAATTAAACATATTTTTGAAGAATTCCCTCACTGTTTACCAACAACAAACAGAATAGAACTGATCCCAAATTTATCTGAAGTTCTCACAGATGAGGAAGGTAAGGTTACATTGGTGTTTACATTTTTTAAATGCCCATCGCCTCGTTTCTAAATTATAGCTCATCTTCAATTTTAATATTTTATTTAATTTTTTTATTATTAATATTTGTTATCTATTCATTTATTTTATTTATGTTGGAATCATGTGTAGGCGTCCGTGAGTAAATGTATGCGGGTGTGTGTAGTTTTATTATAACAATCCATAGGCGTTCATGACCACAAGGTTTTACGACTTTAAACAAGCAAACAAGACCAGAAAAAGTGAAAATCATAAACAAATTTTTTTTTTTTTTTGTTGCTATAAAAAAATCCTTCTTTTTGGTGGAAATACCGAATATAAATTTTGTTCACTTCAAGAATACAGCATTTTAACAAAAGGTGACGAAGCTGTGATACGATCGGGAAACATCGGTTCATTCGAATTGAATGTCTATATTTTTCCATTTTTTTCCTTTGGTTATTCATTAAATTCCTTAAGATCTTGTATTTATTCATTGTTCATTATTCTTAACAATAATAAAGTTTTATTTTTATTTATTTATTTTTTTTTAATAACACTCCAATTTAACTTAGATCAGATTTACTAAATGTATTATAATGTACAGTTGTAAATAGCAATAAATAAATATGAAAAAAAAAAAATTAATAAAAATAGTTAAAGGTATTTTAGAGGATGATTTTTAAAAAATACGTCATCTGTCACACCATTTCAATGAGTGTTTAGTGAGTGTTCAATGAGTAAGACCTATCTGATATCAAAGACCGTTTAATTGTACATTGACTTTGTGAGCTTAATCAAAATCATGAGAGTCATTTCCCAGATAATCATAAAAATGTGAAAAATCGATTTATTAAAGTGCCACTTCCATTTAGTGAAACAAAAAGATTTGAGAAGATTCAGAGGACCTCAAATCGTGTATTTCTTTCGAAGAATCGAATTTGAAATTTTTCACGATTGTATTACTGTCCCTTACGGTATATTCCATAGATAGATAAGTGAAAATAAAAACAATTGCCTAAATTCTTACTAGATTATTTGTCTTATAGGCGCTTATATTATCATGAAGTCTTGTAGACACAAGTCAATGTTAATTTTCTATAGTTTTGTATTTAAACACAATAATTCTAATAAAATAAAATAAAAACGATTGATTAAATAAACAATAAAATATCTCGTATGAAAAAACGGAAATTATGACGACTGATGCCAGCTTTAGCAAGGTGTTAACACAGATTATGGGCTGGTGAAAGTAACCAAAAATTTAAATACCTAGGAGAGATAATCTGTAGCAACGGTTCAGATAGGACATCCATAGAAGAAAGAATAGCCAAACTGAAAAGACTGAACTTCCCCGTCAGAAACGTCTACAACAAGAAAAATGTGTTCTCCAATGCGAAAATAAGACACTACAGAACAGTAGTAAGGCCAGTGATACAGTGTGGTATGGAAACAGTCAGCCTTCTGAGCCTAGAGAGGGTCTTGAGGATTGAGAGAAAAATTCTGAGAAAGATTCGCGGACCCAAAATAACGCAAGAGAAAACCCAATGAGGAAATATACAGGAATTTGGAAGACCTGGAAACAGTCTGAGCTTTTACGGGCACATAATCAGAGTAAGAAATGAGAGAGTAAATAAGAAAATTTTCAACGAAGTCTGCAGCTATAAAAGTATAGGAGGATATGTAAAACAAGTGAAGGAGGAACTGGGTAGACTAAAAATAACGGATGAAGACTGGTTGGATAGAGAGCATTTTGGGAATAAATAAAAGAGGTTGGGGTTATTGTGGAAAAGGAGGAGAAACGAGGGAGAAAGTGGACCGAGGAAGAGCGGGAGGAACAGTCCAGGAGGATAAAAGGGTATTGGAGTAGAAGCAAGGAGGAAGGTATGAGGATGAATCGAAAATGATATTCGAGTGGTCCTTGCTGACCTGTTCGTGAAAGAAAAGAAAAAGAATATTATCACAAATCTTACTTTTCATTTTTGAGTTCTCATCTCAGATGTGATGATTTAATTCACGAAGTTGTTCTAACGATGTATTGTTATTGTATTTTTTATTTTTTTACGTTTATTGTTATTAAAGAAAAAATGTATGTGTATGTACAGAGCTCTCATTTAAAACAAACAATTCATTTACTATAATGAAGCAGTCAGTCATTAAAATTCATCCACCGTTTACGACTGAATTTAGTCAGGGCGATGGACGTCAGTGGCTCGTTTACTAATTACAACAGCCTTGCCTAAGTAAATTAAATGATCCGTTTTTTTCCTATACCGCTAATTGTAGGGCCGGTATTAATTAACATTTGTATTGTCAATTCACTAATTAACCGGTGAAATGTTTTTTACTTGAAACGTCTGTAACGTTCCTGACATTAAATATTACCGAAAACCCATCACGCAGGCTTTCATAATGCATATTCATTTTTTTTTTTTTTTGTATAACGACAATAAGTCTCGGTCGATAATTTATAAATAAATAATTATTCACCATAATCATTGCCTGACAACAATGTCTATCATTCCTGAAAAGACAGGTTTTTGGATTATTTTTTCCAAAGCTGTTATAAAATTTATTCCTACGAAGATAAACATCATACTACTTTATAGTCCATTAAACTAGCTTTAATTTGAGTGTTAATAGACATATGTGTGCTGAATGGTTTTTGAGATATAAATATTTCAAAATAAATTCACTAACTACTAACTTTTCAGAAGATTTTTAAGAAAATTTGCTTTTTAAAAAGCTATATCTCGAGAACTATTGGATGTAAATAGCTCTTTTAGGGCTAATATTTCAGCAAATTTACTCTTCTTTAAATAATGTTCTCTTAGATTTTATAGTGTTGTTGGTAGTTTTTAAGATATAGAGCTCCGAATGAAAAATTAATGTTTTGAAACAGCCGCCATTTTTTATTCCCCCTAACTATACTTGGCAGACTCATCAATTTTGACTAGTAATTATACATAGTTTTCATTAGAGTAATAAAAAATTGGGGTGAGATAACTGCCTTTTTTCTCCTCTTGGGCTCTTATACTAATACAACTTTATTCCAGTCCATGATTCAATTCATCTTTTCCTACCGGAATTCGTTGTTTCCTTCCATGATTTCCCTCACTATTAACTTCTAGTAAGGCAAATCTAACTTCTAGTAAGTATTCTGTGAATAATTTCTTCCTTATAATTTCCTTTAATGATTATACATTACTTATCAACTTTTCTTGGTATTTTACATACCATTAGGACTCATCTTATATATACTCATCATATTATTTTGTTTCCACAATATCTATTTTGTCAATAACGGGTGGAGTTTCGGTAGATGACAGATAAACAAATTGTGAACAACTCACAATATGTTCCATATGTTGCCGATTTGGCCATAACCAGATATACCAATCCTTCCATGATAAATTTCCCAACCACCCAAATTCCAAGCCCACTTGTTTCTAACCTGGCTTTTTCTTCGTTACCTGATGATTCTCCTAGGTGTCTGAAAAGAAGATGGCCTCGAGATCTCTAGAAATGATATTGCAGTTCTATCCACATGTTTGTATCATGTCATTTTATAATTTATAGTAAATTTAGTGGTTGTATATATTCTTATATAGTTGTAAATAAAAATAAATAATTATTTAAAAAATGTATTGATATTTACAATGTAATAAAATATATACAAGTAAGTGTAATTTGAGTTATATTACAATGGCATGATACAGGCATGTGGAGAATCTATTCATTGTTAGAACTCCAATAACATTTCTAGAGAAGATCTCAAGGCCATCTTCTTTTTCATTTAACTTAAATATGCGACTCATATTCTCATAGATTCTTTCCAAGTAGCACATATTTTTCTCCTCTTCGGGCCATCTAGCGATATTAAGCAGACATTTAATGCGGGGTTAATGTCGCTGCAATTTCGAGGTTGTGAAAGTAACGCCTTAACAAATTCGCCATCAACGGCCACATAATCACCTATAGGTTTTTTTTTTTTATTATTTTTTTTTTTAGCAGGGTGGAGGGCCTC
Organism: Halyomorpha halys; assembly: GCF_000696795.3. Taxonomy (NCBI): domain Eukaryota; kingdom Metazoa; phylum Arthropoda; class Insecta; order Hemiptera; family Pentatomidae; genus Halyomorpha; species Halyomorpha halys. The sequence continues at coordinate 1,187,124 of NW_027109445.1, forward strand.
AAAGAAAATCCACTCCAAACCCTAAATAGTGTAGGACCTGAGTGCTTTATCATCGCGAATATATCGCAGAACGTGTTCATCAGCCAATGTATTTGTCATTAGAAAAATAATCTGCAGTTTGTTGATTTATTAGATATCATTATACTGTAGAAGAACCGGTTAGATGGGGTCAATGATATCATGAAGTCCAAACATACTCCTGTAACTTCCTTTATTATTGAGAACAAAAAATGTCTTAAACCTTACTCGTTGGGATTATTTTGGGACTTGAAGTAAAATTTGTTGTCAAAGCCTGATTCTGTAATATTTATCCCATTTTTGAAGTTACATCATCGGTCTTGCTAATCAATTTTTTCAACGGACAACTGCATAGGGGTAGCCAACCTCCCCTCCTTTCGAAGTTATCTACATTAAGGGGCCCACTTGGCATGGGCCCAGCTATCCATGGGGCCCCTTAGCTTCTATGATCGATAGCATAGTAGACCAAGCAGTGAGCAATTTTAACTGAATTTAATTCTCGAACTAAGTTTTATCATGTAATATTGTAATGAATTATAAAAGTTTTAAAGGAAAAAAAAATCTAGACTACAGAGAATTTAGAAAAATCTAGTTTATAAGCACACGCTGTCAGGAACTTGCACAAGGAATGAGGAAACTGACCAGGTCACACACCCGAGGTCTTTCCGTGTATAACGGTATTTTAGGTCCCTACGCGCACACACAATAATAGTTTTGTCGAATATATCTAAGTGTTGAGGTTGGGCTATCGATCCTAAAGCCAATAAATCGATTGGACTTATAAATCGAAGATTTGTCCTCCGTTCAAACTAATACAGGTTGAATCTATCCTTGAAAAGATTTTTAGGATAGGTCACGGTTCAGAATCTCTCTATTCAGATATGATTTTTTATTGAAAATAAAGAATTTTAGAAAATAAATAAAATATCTCTTTCATTCATTACTTTTAAATCAAATAAAGGCCTTCAAACATATACGCGTATATATGGTTGGTTTACAAGTGAAATACACTAAGTCGAAAATTGAAGTTTTGAAATATTTGATTACAAAATTTTTTTTAATGTTACGGAAATAATAATTTACTTTTAATAAGCATATTTTTATTATTAATAAATTCTTTGGAGTTTAATCTTTTTACATTATAATTTTTTTTCAATATGAAAATCACCGTTAACAAAAACTTATAGTATTCGAGGGTATAAAAAATAAGAATTTCAGCTGGTTTAAATTAAGGATAAAATTAACTGATTCTTTAGACTTTACATTCGATAAGGATTTTGAGTCCGTAGAAAGATGAGGAAGTCAAATATTATTATACCTAATTGGTGAAAATAAAGAAAATTTTTAAAAATAATTTATTTATCATAAAATTTATCTAAGTAGCATTTTTTGTATTAAAAACTTGACTTTAATGGTACATTCATAAATGATGAAAATCTCATTGAATTAATTCAGTGTTTAAGTCTACAGATAAACTTATTAATTTAACCCCTTAACGCAGGTTTTTTGGAGAAAAAAAACCGCCAAAATAAATGGTTTTGTTTTATGTAATAAAACACAATTTAGTAAATTTTCTTGGCAATGAAATACAAAAATAATCAAAATTCTGATTTGAATTTTGGATTTTGGATATAGGTCATAATACCTAGCTCGCCTGTAAACCTAGGCGACAGCTATATATAGATGATTACTACACATAATAAATCATTGTTATTTTAAATTCTCCATTTTATTCCAGTGTGAAAAACGCCGCTCGGATTATCTCCAATGTGCACAGTTTGGCCTGTTTAGCGCGCTCGAATTTACTGTAAATCACGATTGAAGGACATAATATGCATTCACTTAGTTTCTTAATAAGACTTCTGTTTTAAAGTCGTAAAGTAAAATAATATGTTATTATTTATTTATTTATTTAATATAATTTACAACTGTACAAAATAATACAATAAGTAAATATGTTGTATGTTTCATATACACTTGAAAATCTTGGGAAGGAACCACCCATTGGTGGTACTTCAAACATTAATTTAAATTAGAAGGTCCCGTGGCCATCTTCTTTCAGACGCCTCGGAGGATTATCAGGGATTGTTTAGGACGAAAGATTAAGAATTAATGGGTTAGGATGGTTAAGGAGTTTGGAATGAAAAGACGCACATCTGTTTTGGGCCAAATCTGCAACGAATGGGATGTTTAGGTCTTTGTGAATGAGTTTACTTGTAACGTAATAAGGAGCATCACGGATATTACGTAGGATTTTGGATTGTAAGGATTGGATGCGGGAGGAATTTGATGGTTTGGTGGTTCCAGAGCTCAATTACATATGTCCAAATTGGTCTGATTATCGTTGTGTATACTAATTTTTTGTAGTGAATGGGATGTTTAGAGCGTTTGTCAAGTAAGTGTTGTAGCAATCGGAATCTACGAGCAGTTTCTTGTCGTTTCAGTCTTGTGTGTGGATTCCAAGTAAGTCTCTTGTCAAGATGGAGTCCTAAGTATCGAATCTGTTCAACAGGCGTTAGTGGAGTATTTAGAAAGGATACTGTAGGACAGGAGGGTAGAGGTTTACGACGGAGAGTAAAGGTGATCTGATGGGATTTGTCAGAATTTATTTTGATTTTCCAGTTTGGATACCATTCTTCAATAGATGCTATGTGTGTATGTAGTGTTTGTGATGCATTAGTTGGGTCGTTGTTTATAGACAGTATACATGTGTCATCAGCGTATGTTGTTAGGACTGTGTTAAGGTGGGTTGGGATGTCAGTGTATAAACCATATAAAGAATGGGACCTAAGATACTAACTTGAGAAACACCGGCGGACTGAGAAAAGAGAGATGAGTAGGCTAGCTTATGATTTACTTTAAAGGTTCTATCAGTGAGGTAGGAGCGGATTATAAGGAAATAGGATAGGATATAACTAAACTACTATATACTTACTATATAAATACTATAGGATAGTAGGGGATAGGAATTGACGAAGTTTATAGAGCAGATATGGATGCCAGACTCGATCAAAAGCTTGTTCAACATCGAGGAAGAATCCCGTGCAGTACATACCGCGCTCCAATGTGGAAGATATGACATCAACCACTCGATGACTCTGAGGTATGCTAGAATGAGATGTTCTAAATTCAAACTGGTGGTCAGGAATAACATAATATGAGTCAAGGATCGGATAGCGTTTTAATAAGAGTTTTTCTAGGATTTTGCCCATAATGGGCAGGAGTGAAATAGGACGGTAGGAAGATGGATATAAAATAATATGTAGATGTATGTATATTGATAGAAAAAAAATTACAAAATTTTAAATGGTAATGTTGGAATAAATTATTTTTGTATATGAAATGAGCTTTTAAACTGTAAAAAAAAAATTGAAAAGTTTTTAATTATAACAACTAAATAAAAACAGTATGATTGGGAATTGATGATCCACAGAAAATTTCCCCGGCAGACGGTATTTAAACATGGCAATATAGTGCTTAGTATAATATGGAATACTTAAATAAAGACACTTTTTTTTTAAAATATTTTATATACAAGTTAGCTAAAAGGGAACACTTTGTGGACACATAAGAGATAAAAAATTCTAATATGAATATAATTGGAAGATCCTAATGACAAAGCTTTGAATCTTTAACTGGAAGAAAACCATACACCAGTTGACGTTTTGCCATATCAGGCATCATCAAGAAAGAAAACAATAACACACTACTAGTAGGTAAGGTACTATGAAGTATAGTCTCATATCAATAGCCCTAAAAGATGCATTAATTAGAGACGGCTCTTCACAGCGAGATACCTAACACACACCTTTCGTATAGGCTGAATAAAAGAGAATGGAGAATCAAACTTTAACCTGATTTCAAGGTTTAATGTCTTTTCATCTACTTCCTGGCCATTGCTGGCATACGGCAAGGTTATCCTACAGGACACCACCCTATCGTAACCAGAGCGGGAAGGTCTCGTTTTCATTATGTGGGACCTTCACGAAATAAAAGTCACAGAAGCGGCCCTGCTGCTTATAACAAAACAGTATAGAGAATCTTATCAGCAGTAGTCTATGAATAATACCAGGTCCACAGGTCAACGTGATGGACTGCTACAAGAAGACTCCTCTATCGATGACCCTGAACAGCGAAGACGTCTTGTGAGGTTTGCTAGAGAGAGAAATGGATCCCAACTTCCAGGCTACGCCGGTGATCCTTATCCTCTCCTTGTTCGTCCTCTTCTGTACCAATGAGAGCGACTTAAGAAAGATCACATTACTCCTAATTCCCTTATATCAACGGTGCCAAATACTTACTGCTGGACTTCGCACTTTACAACACCGCCCCAACGGGGTACTTTGAGTGCACCGGCCTCTTGCTGAGCTAAGGGGCAAAGGTAAACGTCCAGAACATCTACTTCTGACCAACCATCAGGTTCAGAAAGGTTTCAGCTGTCAACAACCTACGACAGATCATAAATTGGACAATTTCGATAAACTGGAAGAGGAAGTTTAATTGTAATTTTAAACCGTTTAATTAAATGCTTATCTACACCCAAACATATTGTGTGGTGTAAGAGATGTGCGTCATTTTTATCTTTGTTATAAAAATATATGGGCCATCATATTCTAAAACTTATCTAATGATCCAATACTTTAGCAAACGGATGCGTAAACATATTTCCCTATATTTGAGCAGTTGAAAACAAAAGTTGTGTAAGTCATTCTGTTAACGCCATAATATAATTACGTTGTAAATAGTATTTTTAGTATTTAGTTTTATAGTTTTAGTTATATAGTTTTATTAGTATTTAATTTAGTTACATTTATTTTTATTTGTATTGCTTCATTTAGATTAGTTATTTGAAAAGAAAAAGGTGTAATTATATTTGATTGTAATAATGAGTAATAGAGACAGTTGCTAGGGGTGATCATTGTTGCTAAGAGGTGTCACTTAGCAGCGGACCGACCATCTTAGTTTTTAGAGCAGTTGCGACTAATTAGTGGCCCTGATAGCGTCCTCAGCAGCCCTATCTGCGTCTATAGTTTAATAGTTTGGACATTTGTTGAGTGTTTAAGTCGTCACTACAGTTCGAACCTTTTCTGCGTTTCTGGCCTTTGAGTGCAATATGAGTTGTTGCTAATCAATCGGCTCGTATAATTAATAAAAACAACTAGACCCTGTCTGCCCTCAATGAGTGCCAGTGTAGCCATCTTAGCTTTTGGGACATCGACTGTTTGTAAGCCAATGCACCAACTTTGGACCAGTTTGAGAGTTGCAGCGGAGTATTTAGCAATGGAGCTTCTACCTGCACATCTCGACAAGCAAAATATCTTCATCTGACCTATCGGAGTGGATTAACCTTTTGACCTAGTGGATTAACCGTCGACCAGTATTTATTTTACATATTATTTGTTTATTTGTAAATTAGTTTATTTTATTTTTCATAATTTATCTAATTTTATTTTTATCTGAAAGGCCTTTTTATTTTTGCTTGTATGTTTTATTTGTTAGTTTTTTGTTTTTTTTTTACCATGTATATATTGAACCAAATAAATGTTTAATCTGAGCCAGTTTGTTTTTTGTTCATTTTTAAAGCCTTCCAACAAAAAGACATAGTCGATTTGAGGTAGCTTTAACACATTATTTTCTCATCTCGCTTTGTTTTTGTTTGAAAAAAAATAAACAATAGTAATTATTTAATTACAAAATGGATCAACTTCAAATGCTCGAAAATTAGTTGGAGATGCTTGAGACTGGTCAATTTTGTCGGATAAAGCAGACGTACTGCGACTAATTCTCACTCCCAACTTGAAGAAAAGCAGGGTCTCCTCGGAAAATATTTTAGGTTGTTTAAAAGTGTTTGGGCCAATTCTTTTGTGCATTCACCTGTAAAAACTTTCAATATTTTTAGTTTTTAGCGTATTTTTCTAGAAACGGAAATATCTCAAGCACGACTCTTAGGTTCTAATATTTATAGTTATTTTCTAACTTTGAAATATAGATAATTATGTACTTAGCCAACAGATTTTTAAATTTATTATTGTTGACCACGTACATGTTACATTATTTTATTTTTCAAATAAATAACTGAATAAATAATTTAAAAGAGGTTGTTACTCCTCTAAATCGAATCTGATATCCATCTAAAGTAGAGCGAGAAGTGAACAAATGCTACCCATCACGAACGATGAGTCAATCAAGGAAACCTTGAACTACAGTTGACAACAAGGAATCACTTTTACTTTGTCACTTACACTTTTTATTTATCTTTCGTTATTATTATTATTTAACGCTTCTTTATTTGTTTAATATTGGCTTTTTCATGAAAATAATAGCGGATATCTATTGATAAATAAATGTCTTTAAGTAGTAGGTCTTGAATAATTTTAAAACCACCAGAAGTTCATTCTATTGGAAAAAATAAATAAAATTTTTGAACATTTTTCATCCAATGATATCTTGAAAACTAACTAAATTTTTTTAAAACGAATTAAATTTACCTTTTATTATTTCCTTATCATTACTATGAAAATTGAATTTTTTAATGTTTAATCAAAAGAGATTTTTAGTATCAATTGTTATTTCAATATTAGTTAGATGTTATGTGTGCCTGTAATGTTTGTGATGCATTAGTTTGGTCGTTGTTTACAGAAACTATACATGTGTCATCAGTGTATGTTGTTAGCACTGTGTTAGGGTGGGTTGGGATGTCAGCTGTATAAACCGTACAAAGAATGGGACCTAAGATACTACCTTGAGGAACACCGGCGGACTGAGAAAAGAGAGATGAGTAGGCTAGGTTATGATTTACTTTAAAGGTTTTATCAGTGAGGTAGGAGCGGGGGAGATTTTTAGTTGTTTTTTGTATCCTTTTAGACCTAATGAAGCTCTACAAAGTAGGGCGAAACGGCCGAAAAATAAATAGTTGTTTACTATTTTTTCTTTCTCCTTTGACCGCAACTCTGACCATCTCCATAATTTGAAATTAAATGATCAACTATTTATATATACAATATCAACAATTTTGATTTTTAATAATTTGAATTTATGGAATAAAAAGCCTCAAATAGGATATTTTAGACTTGAAATACTTGAGCAGATTTTAGCAAGGGCATCTTTGATCATAATTAAATTGTCACTTATCAAATTAAATTATAACTTTTTACTTTTTATTCTTTACCCACTTGTAACGTTTCCTCTTAAAAACACTTAGTCATTCTTGTAACGTTATTTTTTAATTCAAAGTTTGGCCGTTCTCGGCGCTGAAGCCACTTGGTAAGATTTCAAGCTAACAGGTTCATTTTTTTTTTTCCTATCTTTATTTTACCCCCTTCTTTTCTTAATTTTCCTTACCCTCGTTGTTGTTCACCATATATTATCATTGTTGTTTTCAAATTTCTTTTGTTAAACTTTACTTTTATTTTGCATATTTACCAATTATTATGGTTACATATATTTTTTTTCTCTCAATTTTATTTTTATTTCCATATTTTTTATTTATTTATTGATATTTACAACTGTATAAAAAAATACAAGTAAATTTCATCATAATGACATAATGATATAATACAAGATGTAGAGAAACTACCCAGTAGTAGAACTCTAAAAACAGTTTACAATATAAGGTCACGAGGCCATCTTCTTTTCAGGCGCCTCGGAGGATTGCCAGGAAGGGAAGAGGAAGCAAGGTTAGAAACTATTGGGTTTAGGTGGTTTGGGAGTTTATTATTTTCCATAATTTAATTTTTAAATTATTAATAACTAATATATTCATATTTCTTTGCATTATATAACTTCACTTTTATTTTATTTCCTTAATTATGTTATTTTACCTACTTATTCAATTACCTATGTATACTTTTTTTTTCCACTTCTCTCATCACTTTATTTTATTAATTCCATTCTGTAAAATTATTCACTTTATGTCATTCTGTTTATATTTCCTTTTTTATTTTCTATATTCATTGGTTGTTATCTTGTTCTGTTCTTAGCCCTGATGAAGGCTAGAAATTCTGGCCGAAACGTTGGCACGATTAAATAAGTTACATCAACTTATTTGTGTTTTATTTTGACCGCACCCCCAACCATATTTTCCTCGTATAAATTATATATAGTTTGTGCCATGTAATGGCATAATCTCAGGAAGAAACTGTTTGTTGAAAGATTAAGAGATTTAGCAACAGAAGGATTTCATAATTGTTTTTACACACGATTACAAGTTTTATATGGTGTAATTAGGTAAATCGGGAATTTCAAGGCCTAATAAAAAATTTTAAGTGCTGATAAAATTAAACAGTTATATATCTAGTCGTATTATCTGTTAAAAAAAATAATGGGATTTGTTCCTTAGTGCACACAACACATTCAACATGTACACTGCTTTCACAATTCATATTCTGTTGGAAACAATTGGACTCTTGTTCAATACGTAATATTACGCAACCCAACCTACATTCCGTTAGGATATGATTCCGCCTCTAAAATTTCCATTTATCTGAACAATGCTATCTCAATTAGAATTTAATTAATGTCGGTAAATTGTCGAAATAATCGATCTATTGTGATGAATGCTGCTCTTGAAAAGATAACTGAAATTATTCTGTAAAATTATCAATTAATAACATTTTTAGGAAATGATTGGACTTAATTTTTAAAAAATATACCTCGAACCTCTCAGATATCAATAACTAACTAGTCGATTTTTTTTTCATGTAGACCTGGGATATTGGAAAAATATCGATATATATATTTCTAAAAATATATCTATAATTTCTCTTTAACTTACCTGTATTAGAATATATAGTAAGTATTGTGGTCTTGAAAAATTTTGAATTAATGTTTTCGACGAAAATACACGTTTTTATTTATTCGAATAGTAGAATTATACTATTTTAATGAGCCAACGTTTCGCCCCACGTTGCAGGGCTTCGTCAGGGCTATTTTGACGGCAGTCAAAACAAAAAAAA
>NW_027109445.1:1196700-1198495 GCF_000696795.3 Halyomorpha halys
TGATCTCATACATACTAAAATAAAAATAAATGTTGAAAGGAATATGGTCCGGGTGCGGTCAGAAAAACTCAAATAGTAGAATTATACTATTTTAATGAGCCAACGTTTCGCCCCACGTTGCAGGGCTTCGTCAGGGCTATTTTGACGGCAGTCAAAACAAAAAAAAAAATGATTTTTTTTTTTTTTTATTTATTGTTTTGATTTTAATTTGAAATCCATTAAGTCTATAGATCCAACCTCACAAAATGGCCAGTGTGTGTACAAAATATTCTAGCTCAGAAAACTAAATTGAAATTACATACAAAGGCGGTTGCATGCACGGTATCTAAAGCAACTTTTCCGATAAAATTAACTTCCAGTACCACTTTAAGTACCATTTTAATGAATTGACTTTTAATTTTTTTTTTTTTCAATTTTCTTGAAAACAACTCTAATGATTTTGATTTAAACTAGGAGTGTACAGTGATTGTATAAAATGACTTAAATGAAGAATTTTCAAAAAAATTCATACCCGCAAAGCGTTTTCGGTAGGACCGCAAAAAACGAAGTCATCTTTATAAGTGGTACTAGTACAAGAGCCCAAGAGGAGAAAAAAGGCAGTTTCACCCCAATTTTTGATTACTTTAATGAAAAGTATGTATAATTAATAGTCAAAATTGATGAGTCTGCCAAGTATAGGTAGGGGGAATAAAAAATGGCGGCCGTTTCAAAGCGATAAAAAAAACTAATTTTTCATTCGGAGCTCTATATCTTAAAAAGTAGGAACAACACAAGAAAACCTAAGAGAACGTCATTTAAAGAAGAGTAAATTTGCTAAAATATGAGTCCTAATAGAGTTATTTACGTGAAATAGTTTTCGAGATATAGCTTTTTAAAAAGCAACATTTCATTAATATGTTGTATGGGACGTACTAAAAGATCAGTAGTCAGTGAATTTACTTTGAAAAATTTATATCTCAAAAACCATTTGATGTACAGATGTTTATTAGCACTCAAATTAAAGCTAGTTTAATGAGCTATAAAGTAGTTTATAATATTTATCTTCGTATGAGTAATAGTTTACATGAAATTTGCTAAAATAAATTGATTTATAGTTGTTCGGACAAATTTTGATTTGCCAAATTTGTATTCATTTGTGAATATCATAAAAACTACGACCCCTACGAAGAAAAGTGTCATAAACTACTTTATAATAACTTAAATATCCTTTATTTTGAGTGTTGGCAGACATATGTGCGTCTGATGGATCTAGAGATATATTTTTCCAAAATCCAACATTTTATACGAACAACTAGAAATTAAAATTTTGTGAGTTTATTTTGTCAAATATCATATAAACTAATACTCCTACAAAAATAAACATAAATAACTATTTTGTAGTAAATTTAACTAGCTTTAATTTGAGTGCTGGCAGACATCAGTAAGTCCAACGGTTTCTGAAATACAATTTTTCATAAATCAAATTTATTGTCCGAACAAGTATAAATCAACTTATTTTAGCAAATATCATGAAAACTACTATTCCTACGAAGGTAAAGGTAAACTTCTTTATAGTCCGTTAAACTAGCTTTAATTTGAGTGCTAATAGACATCTCTACGTCACATAGTTCCTGAGATATAGATTTCTCAAAATAAATTAACTAACTACTGATCTTTCAGTAGATTTGTAAGAAATTTTGCTTTTTATAGGACTATATCTCGAGAACTATTGAACGTAAATAGCTCTTTTAGGGCTAATATTTCAGAAAATTTACTCTTGTTTAAATAATGTTCTCTTAGATTTCCTAGTGTTGTT